>NC_092237.1:50299543-50392043 GCF_036320965.1 Panulirus ornatus
GAGAGATCACAGAGAAGAGAAGGAGAGGGAGAGATGGAAACATCAGGGAGGGAGGGCGTACGTACACAGTAGCCCGTGTGATGGTGTTCGTTGCCCACGGCTGCTGGGTACATATCCACTTATTTACGACCCCAGCGTGAGGCTCGCGGTAACCTTCGGCAGGGAATGGTACCCCCTCATGTACGGGGTAGGGAGGGGTGAACCCTGATACCGCAGGGAGGGAGGGGGGTAGATGAGCCTCTCCTCGTGCAGTAGGCAGGGGGTAGATGAGCCTCTCCGTGCAGCAGGGAGGGGGGTAGGTGAGCTTCCCTTCGTGCAGCAGGGAGGGAGGTAGATAAGCCTCCCTCGTGCAGCAGGGAGGTGGGTAGATGAGCCTCCCTTCGTGCAGGAGGGAGGTGGGTGAGCCTCTCCGTGCAGCAGGGAGGGGGGTAGATGAGCCTCCCTCGTGCAGCAAGGAGGGAGGTAGATGAGCCTCCCTTCGTGCAGCAAGGAGGGAGGTAGATGAGCCTCCCTTCGTGCAGGAGGGAGGGAGGTGGGTAGATGAGCCCCTCCTCGTGCAGCAGGGAGGGAGGTAGATGAGCCTCTCCGTGCAGCAGGGAGGGAGGTAGATGAGCCTCTCCGTGCAGCAGGGAGGGAGGTAGATGAGCCTCCCTTCGTGCAGGAGGGAGGTGGGTGTCACGACTCAGAAGCGGTGCTCTGATTTACCAGTCCAGATGATGGAATTTATCAGGTGGAAACCGTAGCGAAGACCAACCGTAGATTAATACTACGTGACTCGCGTCTGATATTGGAGAACAGTGGCTCGTGTGGTGTACTGAAAGCGTGGGAGAAGTTTATGATAACCTTTACGCATGTCTTGCTATCTGTAGCAGAAGTCGCTCATCGTACAGGGGCCAGCTTGCAGGCCGGGGTCAGGAGGGGACATCAACAGCAACAACATTAAGGTGTCTGCTGAGCCCAGCAGTGGATCCACGTGTGTGTGTGTGTGTGTGTGTGTGTGTGTGTGTGTGTGTGTGTGTAGTCCCTCCTCGCATGATCCTGCCTACCATGGTCATGGGCGGATCTCCCTATCTTGATTTCACTTCGTCATAAGTGATTTGGATGACCGTCAGGCATACGCATTTTTTGCTTACAGTAGTCGGGTAATATTTTATTTCGAAAAGTTCGTAGAGATAAAGGGTTATGAGATTATAAGCTCAGTAAACTAGTAAACGTTAAACGAAATCCAGTAGGTGTTTGAGGGGGTTTGATAATGGGCTGTGTTATATCTTGCACGTTTGGTACTTCATAGTCCCGGATATATTTTTTATTGGGATATTTGGGGAAAAGACATACACACATTTTTTGCCGCAGGAGAGCGTTGGTGAGGTCAGGTGTGTTCCTCTGTAAGGCGTAGAGTCTGGCTGTTTTTGACAGGCGGAAGTGGGTTTGGGGAGATCGAGCCTCCCCCCACCAGCTGTACTGGACTCAGCCTTCTCCCATGCCCGGGGCAGGGGCGTCCCAGGCCCCTGCTGACGGTGGTGGTTAGGTAGGACATGATCCAGGCCGCGGAGGATGTTGGCATCATGCACAGGATGTCGAGCACTGGTGTGCTCTACCGTGGGACCGCAGGGCTGCACGTGTGAGCGTTGGAAGGTGGTGGTGACCTGGTCGTCGGCCGCCACCGCCGTACTGCACCGCACCGTGCGCTCCTCACCGCACACCACATGGCACTGCACCACACACACACTCCGTCCTGCAGAGTGCACCGTACCGCAGTGCTCCCGGCCCCCTAGAGGTGAACCACAGCCCGGCAGATCCTGTTCCACCGGCGGGCAACGCAACGCGTCACATGAGCCAGGTGTCGACGTGGACGGACGGAGATGTGTTTGTACCTACGTCTGTGAGATATTCGTTGCCTTTCCACGAGCCATTTCATTAGTATCCTCCCCTGTCACCCACCCCCCCACAACCTTACTTAACTCCCCCTTTGGACTAACTCCCCTTACAACCTTCTCCGTCCTAAAAACCTTGTTTCCCATTCATAGGGTCCGTGGTTTCTCCAATCATGGGGGGGGGGGGGGGTCTGTTTTCCATTTACAGGGTCCATGTTTTCTCCCAGTCACAGGGTTCGTGTTTCCCATTCACGGGGTCCATGTTTTCCAATTCCGGAGTCTGTGTTTTTTCCAGTCATGGGGCCCGTGTTACCAGTCATGTGATCCGTGTTTTCTGCAGTCACGGGGTCCGTGTCTTCTACAGTCACGGGGTCCGTGTCTTCTACAGTCACGGGGTCCGTGTCTTCTACAGTCACGGGGTCCGTGTCTTCTACAGTCACGGGGTCCGTGTCTTCTACAGTCACGGGGTCCGTGTCTTCTACAGTCACGGGGTCCGTGTCTTCTACAGTCACGGGGTCCGTGTCTTCTACAGTCACGGGGCCCGTGTCTTCTACAGTCACGGGGTCCGTGTCTTCTACAGTCACGGGGTCCGTGTTTTTCGATCATCATGTGTGATATTTCCTTTGCGTCACTGCCCCATGATGTCTTCCTCGCTTCTATGTTCCTGGCGTCTTCACCCGTGCATCCTGTCTGTCCCACCTCCTCTCCCTCACCAACCTTTCCTCTCCCGGCCTTCTTCTGTCCCCTCACTCTCCCACCATAACCCCTTCCCCCGTCTGCATCCCCCACCCCTTTCCTCCCCCCCCCCCCCAGCACCATGAGAGAGAGAGAGAGCCGCCTGTGTAGCCATAATACCAGGGGGGGGGGGGGAGGTTTTAAGATGAGGTCTCCCCTCACCCCCTCCATCACCACCTCCTCCCACACAATCCATTCATCTCCCTCACTCCCCTAGGACAACCCACCACCACCACAATCCTCCACTAGTAGGAGCTCCAACACCCCAACCCAAACCACCCATCCCCCCCTCATCGTCCCACCATGAGAGCCCCCCCCTCAGGGTCGTCAGGACCTCGCACCCCCAACCCCCCCCACAGACTAATCATGATTCCCTAGCCCCATTTCTCTCTCTCTCTCTCTCTCTCTCTCTCTCTCTCTCTCTCTCTCTCTCTCTCTCTCTCTCTCTCTCTCTGGACTCCATCGTCTTCCATGTTCCTCCTCCCTCTCCCCCTTCTCCTTCTCCCTCCGCTCTCTACTGCCCTGCGCCCCCCACCATATACACCAGACCCAGCGTCCACAGTTACATCACAAGCAGCGGGGAGGAGGAAGAGGAAGAGAGGTGGTGGGGTGGGTGCCGTTATTACACGCTGTACTGAGAACATCATCATCATCATCATCATCATCATCATCATCTGTCATGTGCCCCCCCCCCCCAATGCCTTATTATAGCACTGTATTGTCTTCTGTAAGCCCATACGAGATGAGGGAGGGGGAACGACTGGTGGTGCCACGGGGGATGGTCGTCAGAGGGTCTTATCAAAACTGAGGGAGACGGTTGTGTCGCCAGGGTCGTGTGTGGCACACACACACACACACACACACACACACACACACACACACACTGCTGTGGTCGTCGCATTCTCTGGAGGACGAAGGGAGGCACTGCCTCACATCTCCCGTCAAGTGCTACTGTTTATCATGGTTTCTCGTTGTTGCCCCATCCGCACCCCATGATTCTCTCATTCTCATCATCCTTGGTCTTTTAGTCTCCGTCTTTTCATCATTTTTCCCTCGTTTCCCCTCCTCATTCTCCTCCCTCATCTCTCTCATCATTCCCTGGAGGTCACGGTTGCCACTCGTTTTATGTCTTCCAAAACATGTACGTTGATTAACGCTGGACCAACTTGATGAGGTCAGGGAGGAAGACGTGTGGCGCTCCTTTTGGCTGTATCGAGGCGAAAGTATGAGGGTGTATGTAGGGGAAAGTATGAGGGTGTATGTAGGGGAAAGTGTGACGATGTATGTAGGGGAAGGTATGAGGGTGTATGTAGGGAACGGTCTGAGGGTGTATGTAGGGGAAAGTATGAGGGTGTATGTAGGGGAAAGTATGAGGGAGTATGTAGGGGAAAGTATGAGGGTGTATGTAGGGGAAAGTATGAGGGTGTATGTAGGGGAAAGTATGAGGGTGTATGTTGGGGAAAGTATGACGAAGTATGTAGGGGAAAGTATGACGATGTATGTAGGGGAAGGTATGAGGGTGTATGTAGGGAACGGTCTGAGGGTGTATGTAGGGGCAGACATGAGGGTGTATGTAGGGAACGGTATGAGGGTGTATGTAGGGGAAGACATGAGGGTGTATGTAGGGGAAGTGTGAGGGTGTATGTAGGGGGAAGGTATGAGGGTGTATGTTGGGGAAAGTATGACGATGTATGTAGGGGAAGACATGAGGGTGTATGTAGGGAACGGTCTGAGGGTGTATGTAGGGAACGGTCTGAGGGTGTATGTAGGGAACGGTCTGAGGGTGTATGTAGGGAACGGTCTGAGGGTGTATGTAGGGGAAGACATGAGGGTGTATGTAGGGAACGGTATGAGGGTGTATGTAGGGGAAGACATGAGGGTGTATGTAGGGGAAAGTGTGAGGGTGTATGTAGGGGGAAGTATGACGATGTATGTAGGGGAAGGTATGAAGGTGTATGTAGGGGAAGTATGACGATGTATGTAGGGGAAGTATGACGATGTATGTAGGGGAAGGTATGAGGGTGTATGTAGGGGAAGTATGACGATGTATGTAGGGGAAGACATGAGGGTGTATGTAGGGGAAAGTATGAGGGTGTATGTAGGGAACGGTCTGAGGGTGTATGTAGGGGAAAGTATGAGGGTGTATGTAGGGAACGGTATGAGGGTGTATGTAGGGGAAAGTGTGACGATGTATGTAGGGGAAGACATGAGGGTGTATGTAGGGGAAAGTGTGACGATGTATGTAGGGGAAGACATGAGGGTGTATGTAGGGAACGGTATGAGGGTGTATGTTGGGGAAAGTATGACGAAGTATGTAGGGGAAAGTATGACGATGTATGTAGGGGAAGTATGACGATGTATGTAGGGGAAGGTATGAGGGTGTATGTAGGGGAAGTATGACGATGTATGTAGGGGAAGTATGACGATGTATGTAGGGGAAGTATGACGATGTATGTAGGGGAAGTATGACGATGTATGTAGGGGAAGTATGACGATGTATGTAGGGGAAGACATGAGGGTGTATGTAGGGGAAGGTATGAGGGTGTATGTAGGGGAAGTATGACGATGTATGTAGGGGAAGTATGACGATGTATGTAGGGGAAGTATGAGGGTGTATGTAGGGGAAAGTGTGACGATGTATGTAGGGGAAGTATGACGATGTATGTAGGGAACGGTCTGAGGGTGTATGTAGGGAACGGTCTGAGGGTGTATGTAGGGAACGGTCTGAGGGTGTATGTAGGGGAAGACATGAGGGTGTATGTAGGGGAAGACATGAGGGTGTATGTAGGGGAAGACATGAGGGTGTATGTAGGGGAAGACATGAGGGTGTATGTAGGGGAAGACATGAGGGTGTATGTAGGGGAAGACATGAGGGTGTATGTAGGGGAAGTATGACGATGTATGTAGGGGAAGTATGACGATGTATGTAGGGGAAGGTATGAGGGTGTATGTAGGGAACGGTATGAGGGTGTATGTAGGGGAAGGTATGAGGGTGTATGTAGGGAACGGTCTGAGGGTGTATGTAGGGAACGGTCTGAGGGTGTATGTAGGGGAAGGTATGAGGGTGTATGTAGGGGAAAGTATGAGGGTGTATGTAGGGAACGGTATGAGGGTGTATGTAGGGGAAAGTGTGACGATGTATGTAGGGAACGGTCTGAGGGTGTATGTAGGGGAAAGTATGAGGGAGTATGTAGGGGAAAGTGTGACGATGTATGTAGGGGAAGTATGACGATGTATGTAGGGGAAGACATGAGGGTGTATGTAGGGGAAGGTATGAGGGTGTATGTAGGGGAAAGTATGAGGGTGTATGTAGGGAACGGTATGAGGGTGTATGTAGGGGAAAGTGTGACGATGTATGTAGGGGAAGTATGACGATGTATGTAGGGGAAGACATGAGGGTGTATGTAGGGGAAAGTATGAGGGAGTATGTAGGGGAAAGTTTGAGGGTGTATGTAGGGAACGGTCTGAGGGTGTATGTAGGGGCAGACATGAGGGTGTATGTAGGGGAAAGTATGAGGGTGTATGTAGGGGAAGACATGAGGGTGTATGTAGGGGAAAGTATGAGGGAGTATGTAGGGGAAAGTATGAGGGTGTATGTAGGGGAAGACATGAGGGTGTATGTAGGGGAAGGTATGAGGGTGTATGTAGGGGAAAGTGTGACGATGTATGTAGGGGAAGGTATGAGGGTGTATGTAGGGGAAGACATGAGGGTGTATGTAGGGAACGGTCTGAGGGTGTATGTAGGGGAAAGTGTGAGGGTGTATGTAGGGGGAAGTATGACGATGTATGTAGGGGAAGGTATGAGGGTGTATGTAGGGAACGGTATGAGGGTGTATGTAGGGGAAGACATGAGGGTGTATGTAGGGGAAGACATGAGGGTGTATGTAGGGGCAGACATGAGGGTGTATGTAGGGAACGGTCTGAGGGTGTATGTAGGGGAAAGTATGAGGGTGTATGTAGGGAACGGTCTGAGGGTGTATGTAGGGGAAGACATGAGGGTGTATGTAGGGGAAAGTATGAGGGAGTATGTAGGGGAAAGTTATATATATATTTATATATATATATATATATCAACATATATTTATAATGTTTTGGACTCTGATGTTCTCACTAGCTATCGCTCGCCATTCCAGGAGTTTCGTCAGACGCCCCCGGCCCCATCCGAGCGGACGAGCGAACCATTTCGAAAATAGTCCCACATTACCAAAAACCCTCCCTGATAAGGGGGTTGCATAAGATGTTAATGCGTTGGGTTTAGTTCATAATGTTTGGAATACTGGCGGTGTTTATGCCTATTAGCGAACGATATCGACTGAGACCACTCTTTACGCATCGTATGATTAAGTCCATAATAATAGCAATAATAGGATGTGGGTATTAGCCATCCGCTCTGTAACATGGACCTCTCCTATACCACCTTATATATATATATATATATATATATATATATATATATATATATATATATATATATGGTATGTTTTGGACAATCACGTGTTTACCAAATGGCGTCCTAGCTTCGTCTCTTCGATGTATATCAACTGACTTATATTTCTCTCTTGTGTCTCCCCTGATAATGTGATTATTACACGAAAGTGCACTTGGGAACTTTTCGTGTTTCATTTTCCCCGTGGACTCATAGGAATATATATTATATATATATATATATATATATATATATATATATATATATATATATATATATATAATATATATATATATATATATATATATATATATATTTATCCCTGGGGACAGGGGAGAAAGAATACTTCCCACGTATTCCCTGCGTGTCGTAGAAGGCGACTAAAAGGGGAGGGAGCGGGGGGCTGGAAATCCTCCCCTCTCACTTTTTTTTTGTAATTTTCCAAGAGAGGGAACAGAGAAGGGGCCCAGGTGAGGATATTCCCTCAAGGGCCCAGTCCTCGGTTCTCAACGCTACCTCGCTAATGCGGGAAATGGCGAATAGTATGAAAGAAAGAAAAAGATATATATATTATATATATATATATATATATATATATATATATATATATATATATATATATATATATATATATATATATATATATATATATATAATTTCCAGACACAGAGAATAATGGGAAGGTAGGTATGATATTAGCATGACCCCTTGATTATCTTCATACAGCAGTAGAAGTTGGCGTTGCTGTTGTACCAGGACCCCCTGTGCTACAACGACGGCCTTAGGAAATTCTACTTGGTATGCGACCAACGGCGGCGTGTGTGTTTTATGACCGGAGGAGAGGGAGGGTTAAGGCCGCGCTCCGGAGAGAGAGAGAGAGAGAGAGAGAGAGAGAGAGAGAGAGAGAGAGAGAGAGAGAGAGAGAGAGAGAGAGAGAGAGAGAGAGTTCCTCGCATCCTAAGCACTTTTGAGTCCAACGACTTGACTGCTGAAGTACGATGACTAACCATCGTGCTCAAGGGGTTATGTCGTTCTCATGAGGTCGTCGCCCTCAAGAGGTTGGGTCGTCGCCCTCAAGAGGTTGAGTAGTCGCACTCAAGAGGTAAAGGGGTCGTCCTCCAAAGGTAAAGTCGTCGTACTCAGGAGGTTAAGTTGTCATACTCAAGAGGTTGTCATACTGAGCGGGTCAGTTGAACGATTGTTCTTGTCTTTATGATCATAACAAGTTATTGATGGACTATATGAAAAAAAAAAACTAATGTCGCACGATAGATCTCAAATATTAAGATTGATTTTCATGGCCAATAAACACGGGAGAGTTGGGCTCGCAATGACTTAGTTGGTTTTATGTAAATATCAGGTAATATATATTTATTACTAGATGTTTACTATCACTTGAGGAAATTCTGGCATGGATGGGGGTATTCACGCTTGTTTTTATGGTTTTGAATCGCAAATTTTGCGAAATGATAGTGAATGTGGATATTCTTTTGTTTGGTGTTTACGAGTGACAGGTCTCAGTACTTCATTTATCATTTGCAGAACAGAATTAGGAAAATATTTGTATGATATGCATCGACACTTGATATCTTGGAAACATAGTTGAGGAAGGATGTAAAATATCAATAATGGATCTATTAGATTTCAGCATTTTGTTGTTGAAAGGTGGCGCATGGTAGCTGAGGAAGAGTCGCTTTTACGAGAGATTAATATCTGTTTACGACAAGATTACTACTAGTAAGATGGCGCTGTGTGTGTGTGTGTGTGTGTGTGTGTGTGTGTGTGCGTGTGTGTGTGTTTACAGTGGTGGTCAGAGGTCGGGGTCATTCATGAATGACTTACCGGCCAGACATCACCCAACGAATTAGCAGAGGCAGCGCCAGTGAACTTCGGCTGTGGTATTATCTTGAGTTCTAGCTATATTGTTCCCTTTTTTTGTTTCGGAGACTGCATGTAGTTACATATTAAGTAAACTAGAAATTTAATTCTCTCTTTGTCCACACACACACACACACACACACAGACACACAGACACACAACACACTCACACACACACACACGCACACACACACACACACACACACGCCATCAAACGGGATGAGCTTAAAGGTGTGGAGGTGTAACATGCAATAGTTTGTAATCACAGCCAACAAATTCAAGCAACGCTGACACAAACAAACCCTCCATTTCACAACCCATAAAGTCGAAATCCCCTTGATTAACTTTGGCGCAATTTTACCCCCGCAAAAATCTCTCATATATACGTTTGCCTCCCCCCCCCGTACCCCCATCACCCATCCCATCCATTCCCCCTTCCTCCCTCTCTCCTCTCTCACCCTACCCCATCACCCAATCCCCCCCTCCCTCCCCTTCCCCCTGGATATGAAAGCTCATATCGGACTGTAATGGTCGTAATAGTATTCATGATTGAATATTCATGTATTCATCATATGCAGGTCGCGCTCACTGGCATCCTTGCTGCATAGAATAATTTATAACGTAATTGTATCTATGCATGATGGGCCGGGCTGAGAATGGTCGTCTGCCGGCCCGTTCCTCTTGTTCCCCTGGACATTTATGGCGGTTCACTGACGTCCCAGCGTTCCTCCTCCATGTGTTTTACACTCCTCATACAGTGTCTCTTATCGGGTCAGTTTCATACCTTATAAAGGCACGCTCATTAATTCCTATTCTAACTCTCATTCATAGATATTATTCATAGGAATATATATATATATATATATATATATATATATATATATATATATATATATATATATATATATATATATATATATATATCACAGATTTGACGTGTCCCGCGCACGGTGGCAACAATGGATGCCACATGCATAATGATAATAACAACGCAGGTGAAAAAGTTTGGGATTATATCGCATGATTAGGTAAGACTGGAAATTCCCCCTTCCTCCGTTCCCCCCCCCCGGCGAAAATCACACTGCCGGAACCCGCTTGTAAAGGCTAAATAATTTCCCCGCAGCTATTATAATCCTCTCCGGAAATAATTTATAATCTGCGAGTAACACCCCCACGCCCCACCCCACGCTAACTATGGCGCGCGCGCGCGCGCGCTCACAAAGGATTATAGTACGTGGGGATGGAAATTATCGTCCCCCGGGTCGGAGTTTATCGTACAGCCCACCACAATGGGCTCGATCCAATTTGCTAGCAAACGACTCCCATTTCGTCGGTGCCTGGCGCACGGCACATTACTCGATCGGCGTTAGTCGTCGGCGGCGGCGGCGGTACAGCTGGGCGGGCAGCCGTTAACCAGCGGCAGACACCGCTGCTTCGCTGGCGGGCGGGCGGGCGGTTCTGGCAGCGGCGGCAGTGCAGTTAAGAGGAGGAGGCGTAGTAAGTCATCCGTCGGGGGGTGGGAAAGGGAGTGGCTGGTTAGTCCAGTTTAGGGACAGTACGGAGACCCGCGGCGGCAGGTGTCGGGGAGAGAGAGAGAGAGAGAGAGAGAGAGAGAGAGAGAGAGAGAGAGAGAGAGACTGGACTGAAAGTAAGAATGATTAACACTAGCGAGTGACTGGGCGGGCAATAAGTCTGCCTCCTGCCTGCCCGAGCTGACTTCCTCCCTTCCCACCCACGTGCCCTCCACCCCAGCAGCGTACCTTCACTTCCCCCGCTCCCCCTCTCCTGCCACGTGCCCTCCCCTCCCTGTATACAGAACCTGAGACAAAACATTTCGATAACGAGAGATGGGGTGGGTGGCGCGCGCCTGCCTGCGCGCTCAGAGCGGCGCCCGACACCCGTCTAGTTCGTGACTGGGAATATATTGGCGCAGGTTTCGGGGTGAATAACGGTCTTGAAGGAATACTGTATTTTCAGGGCTCACCTGATTGAGTGTGAGGGCGTGGTCTGCCTGGAGATCCGGCTGTGTCCGGGAGCTGTGCCTAACCGAGCCTCGAGCGTGACGGTGCGACCCTTGAACACGACGGCACGACCCTTGAGCACGACGGTGCGACCCTTGAGCACGACGGTGCGACCCTTGAACACGACGGTACGACCCCTGAGCACGACGGTGCGACCTTTGAACACGACGGTACGACTCTTGAGCACGACGGTGCGACCCTTGAACACGACGGTACGACCCTTGAGCACGACGGTGGGACCTTTGAACACGACGGTACTGCCCTTGAACACGACGGTACGACCCTTGAACACGACGGCACGACCCTCGGAACGTAACATCACGACCCTTTTACGTTTCACGGCTTGATTCTTGACTTGAGCCAGCCCCTTAAAGCTCTCAAAGGTCGTACCGTTGTACTCAGACGGCTGAGTCAAATTGCAGTGTGTGTGTGTGTGTGATGATGCATGACTTACACACACACACACACACACACACACACACACACACACACACACACACACCTCAATTTTTTTGCCCCCATGATGATACAGATGATAATGATAGGTCATCGAGGATGACTTGGCAACTCCTCCTGTGTGATGGTGGGTTGAGGCCATGGTTATCAATGCACGGATCATCTGCATGTATCATAATGTTACTCGTGTATCAGTACACGTATCCTGGGGGCAGGGAGGTGTGAATCACCGCACACATATCACTCGTATGTATCATGATTATCTGTGTGTGTGTGTGTGTGTGTGTGTGTGTGTGTATGTGTGTGTGTATGTGTGTGTGTGTGTGTGTATGTGTGTGTGTGTGTGTGTGTGTGTGTGTATGTGTGTGTGTGTGTGTGTGTGTGTATGTGTGTGTGTGTGTGTGTGTGTGTGTGTGTGTGTGTGTGTGTGTGTGGATGACATGTATCGCTCGCACGTCTCGTGATGATGGTTCTGGTGGGGTTAGTAAGGTCGAGCAGATTTTCAGTTATTGCCGTTCTCGCGCGCCTGCACCGGAACATTGTGTATCACACAAACTTCAATTTCAGCCCAACCCTCCGTCAGTATCCTCCAGGGCGTCAGGACACTGAGGCATACTGCTGCTGCTACCGTGGAGAGAGAGAGAGAGAGAGAGAGAGAGAGAGAGAGAGGAGAGAGAGAGAGGCGCGTTAGTGCCCGCTCCTGTGGTACTGTACAGAGGGCGCGTGTACCCCATCACGTGCTCGCGGGGAATGCCACCACGCCTGGACGGTTGGGAATGGAGGACGTTAACATCACGCGACGTACGTGGACGGAAGGAACATCGTACACAACGACCACGACACCAGCGTGAGGTTCTGGTTCATGTCGTGGAGGTTCCTCCTCCTCCTTCACCCTCCTCCTCCTCCTCCTCACTGTGGCACGTCGAGGATCTGCCGTTCCTAGATCACTAGAGTCATCAAGTGGAGAACAATAGATAGGAAGGCATAGTAATGATCCGACTGACGCACAATGGGAAGACCGAGCAGAGAGAACGAGGAGGAGGAGGGGAGTCGTCCCAGATCTGTTGGACGCGAAACTTTCTCACAACTCACCACTCCTCCAACCCCCGACTGTCGCTGACGCATGACGAACTCATCGTCTTTTAACCCGAAGTATCTCAACTTGGCTGTAGTACAGGAGTCACGTGGACGTTAGTTCCACACACACACACACACACGCACCAGGTTTGGTTGGACTTGGCGACTTCGTACATGATCCAGTTGTGGTGGTGAGGGAGACAGCGGGGGAGGGAGGGGACTGGCCATCTGAACGAACTACTGCTACACCTCTCTCTCTCTCTCTCTCTCTCTCTCTCTCTCTCTCTCTCTCTCTCTCTCTCTCTCTCTCTCTCTCTCTCTCTCTCTCTCTCTCCCCCGCCCGACACACGACCACCACCACGTCTGATCATCACCAGACCTGAGTCGTGGCTGTGCCGTACACAGTCATATTCCTTGAGGGGGAACATTCTGGCCTCTTTTAAGTGTACACAGGCACGCCAGCCCTTGAACACGCCCTGCATGCCTCGTAAGTGTACACAGGCACGCCAGCCCTGAACACGCCCTGCATGCCTCGTAAGTGTACACAGGCACGCCAGCCCTGAACACGCCCTGCATGCCTCGTAAGTGTACACAGGCACGCCAGCCCTGAACACGCCCTGCATGCCTCGTAAGTGTACACAGGCACGCCAGCCCTGAACACGCCCTGCATGCCTCGTAAGTGTACACAGGCACGCCAGCCCTGAACACGCCCTGCATGCCTCGTAAGTGTACACAGGCACGCCAGCCCTGAACACGCCCTGCATGCCTCGTAAGTGTACACAGGCACGCCAGCCTTGAACACGCCCTGCATGCCTCGTAAGTGTACACAGGCACGCCAGTCCTGAACACGCTCTGCATGCCTCGTAAGTGTACATAGGCACGCCAGCCCTGAACACGCCCTGCATGCCTCGTAAGTGTACACAGGCACGCCAGCCCTGAACACGCCCTGCATGCCTCGTAAGTGTACACAGGCACGCCAGCCCTGAACACGCTCTGCATGCCTCGTAAGTGTACACAGGCACGCCAGCCCTGAACACGCTCTGCATGCCTCGTAAGTGTACACAGGCACGCCAGCCCTGAACACGCCCTGCATGCCTCGTAAGTGTACACAGGCACGCCAGCCCTGAACACGCCCTGCATGCCTCGTAAGTGTACACAGGCACGCCAGCCCTGAACACGCCCTGCATGCCTCGTATCCATTGGTGTGGTTCAGGAGGCATTCACGGTTGTTCTCTGGCGAACCTCAAACGCCAGTGTAGCGGGCAAAATATAGTATTCCCTTGAATTCCCTTAACCTTTGAAGGTTCTTAAACTCACTGTTTTAATTCTGCTTCCACAGGAAAGGCAAATTAGACTTAAAACATTATTTAAGTTAGACTCAGGACTCGCCAGATATGCAACAGTGTACGGAGTATTAAATATGAACTTTAGAATATGTATGACGATCGGCAGACGTCATACGCCATCTCCAGAACTATACGGTTACCCCTCGTAGAACATGGATGAGATGATCAGCGAGGATATTTGGACATACACAAGCACAAAATAGACGTCATTAATAAGACCTTTCGTAATTCCTAGTTTTCTGACTGGTGATGATCGAAAGCATAAGAAGATATCATAATGTGAGCCTTTACGACAAGAGAGCATAAGGCCGGTGGACCGTGGAGAAAGAAGGACACATCTGATTATGAGAGACAAGAGGCCCTCATAAATTCGTGGTAATGAGCAGAAGTGCAACTCATTTTTTTTTTTTTTCGGAGTGGAAATGGCGCTCGTTAATCTGTTTCCAGGAATGAGACCATCCAACTCATAAGTCTGTGTCAGGAGGCAAGAAGTGGCGCTGAATCTATGCCGAGGATCAGGAATACCACTCACTCATAAATATGAGGCAAAGAACAGGAGTACCACTTCCTCATAATTCTGCACTTAAGAGAACCACTCATAAATGTGAGCCAAAGAGCGGGAGTATCACTCCTAAATCTGATCAAAAGAATGGAAGTATCATTCACTCACGAATCTGTACCAAGAAACATGAGTGCTTCTTACTCATGAATCTGTACCAAGAAACATGAGTGCTTCTTACTCATGAATCTGCACCAAGAAACAGGAGTGCTACTCACTCATAAGTCTGCCTTAGAGTAGTAGTAGTAGTACCACCGCTCACTCATGAATGTGTTCTGAGAAGTAATAGAATCACTCCCTCATAAACCCCAGGCGAAGACGAACACAAGTACCCTCATAAATCTGGGGGCGACCGAGCAGTAAATCCTTCCCCCACGCCGCAGGATCACCATTTGTGAGTCCATTTCATAAAACATGAGGACACTTCAGGTTCGTGCCCGAGGCAGCGCCTCACACGTAAATCCCACGTTCATAGACGTAGGATGATCACCTCTCTTCAATGTGTGATAAGGAAGGCGAGTGTCACGCACTTGCTGCCTCAGAGCTGTGTGGGCTGGGAAACGTTTCGATAACAGGTAACATTTTGATCAATGATGCTCTAGAATACGTACCTCCAGTTTTTGATGTTACTGTATCATTACTAGTAATAGTGGTGGTGGTATGCAATACACCAGGTGTTCGACAGTGTACAGATATGCACAGCTGAGAGGTCTCCACCATCGCCTCACACACACACACACACACACACACACACACACACACACACACACACACACTATTACGACACTAAATAGTCGTGACGTATTCCTCACCCCTGCGTGAAGCCGTTTCAATGAATGAATGGGAAACAAAAAAAACAAGTGAGTTTTAGGAGTCAGCCTTGAGGGCCTGGTAACGGGTGGTGGAGCTGTGAGGACGCGGCGTTTTTTTTTTTTTTTTTTATATATATATTGGGTGGTAAAGAGAGGGAAGAACTAGTGTGGCCACACGAGCCAGGTGGAGTACAGGAACAGAACATTATGGACCGACGTGGGACATGCTAGATGGATGTATTGATGTGTGCGAGTGCTGGATGGCTTTGTATTTCTGGTGCATGATTATATATCTATCTGTATGTGTCTAACTATCTATCTATCTATCTATATCTATCTGTCTATGTATCTGTCTATCCATTTATCTATCTATCTATATCTATCTATCTATATGAATATGTCTCCAAGGCTGATTGTGTGTGTGTGTGTGTGTGTGTGTGTGTGTGGAGTGATGTTGTCTTGGTGTGGAGAGGAAATGTTTCGTGTTGGGTAAGAGGTGTTCAAGTGTGTGTGTGTGTGTGTGTGTGTGTGTGTGTGTGTGTGTGTGTGTGTGTGTGTGTGTGTGACCGGAGCCTTCCTCTGGGGGTGTGAGCCTCCATGAGAAGCAGGTGTGCTCCACATTTTTTGTGCTGCTGGCGGGGGGGTGTTGGTTATATGAATATATATCATCTTATATCATAGACAGTAGTCAACATGACACTAGGGAAGAGCCTGCCCTAGTCATGGCCGTCTTGGATTAAAGATGATGTGGTAGGCATGAGAGGGAACGTGTGTGTGTGTGTAGCGTGGGATTCGAACGTGCTTCACATGTGACTGTCGACACGTAGTCTGCTTCACCCGCTTTGCGTATTTGTCTGTCTGTGAGTCACCTGGCTTACCACTGTGTGTGTGTGTGTGTGTGTGTGTGTGTGTGTGTGTCACTTGGCTTAGATATGCATGTGCCAGTCACTTATAAGTTTACTTATACATGTTGGTCTTAAGTATTCATACGGTACGAGTAATTTTCTTCGGTGAAGACTTTAATGCAGTGTTCCCGACTGTGTGTTCAGGCTGTGTGAAATGCCGTTGAGGTGAGCGGGTACGAGAGAGTAAGGTCCGATGTGTGAGGATCACAACCAGACGTAGTCTGTTCGTCTGTGTCTTTCCGGGAACTGCTGGTATATACTTGAGCTTAGCCAGTCAAGGCTGCTGTGCACCTTGAGCAACTCTCTCGTTTAATGTGGTCAGTCATATAGACCTCGTCGCGCGCGCGCGCGCGCGCGCGCGTGTGTGTGTGTGTGTGTGTGTGTGTGTGTGTGTGTGTGTGTGTGTGTGTGGCCTCACATTTCACAGCTCCTGTGGTGTCATAACCATTCCCCCACTTCGTAATGGACCCGGTCTCGCTCTCCTGTCTCAAGTTTCCTCCTCATAATCCGGTGGTTAGAAGGGAAAGGAACGGGTCGGTCAGGGAAAGGAACAGAGGAGAGAAATGAGATTAAGTGTGACAGACGTAGTGTGTGGCGTGGGATTTTTCATTCCCATGCCCACTGCAACGAGCGAGACTTGCATAGGTGGAGCTGCTTCTGCTGGCTGCGGAGGAAGCCATGTTGATTGTGGTTGTGGTGGTGGTGGAAGCCATGTTGATTGTGGTTGTGGTGGTGGTGGCGGGGGGAGTTGTTCTGTGTGAGCCTTCTCCCAAGACCTTGGAGGAGGTGGAGGTTGGTGGGGTAGGGGGAAGAGAGAAGCACCGAGGAAGTAGATAAGACATGACAACACACGGGGACGCTGTCACGTGAGGTCGGCAGGCCTCTCCAGGGGGGGCAAGCCAGTCATGTCCTCCCCGCTACCCCATCCTCTCTCAATGGAGGGTGGACAAGCCCTCTTCCTACCTCCTCCTGTGGGGGTAAGTCTTCCTCCTAGCCCCAGGAGGGGGGTAGGGGGTGGGGTTGGGAGAAGGAAGCCCTGAAGAACAACAAAAAAAAAACATGATCTAGTAGGAAGTGACCCTGTAATACTCAAGAGAATATTATACACTGGCGAAACCAGTTTGCACATAACCCCTTACCATTGTCGGTCCAGGGAGAGAGAGAGAGAGGCGTCATGGAGAGGAGGAGGAGGAGGTCGGGTTCAGCCCAGCCCTTTATACGAAGGTGTCGTGTGGGCTTCCACGTCGTGTCCTCTGCCCAAGTGGTGGCGACGCACCACGCACGCGGACGGGCGGGCGTCACGACGCGTCGTCCCGCCTGACGATCGCTCTTGTTCTCCCTGGGAACGACAGACAAACAGACAGACAGACACACCCGGATGCACGGACGGAGAGGGAGGGAGAGAGAGAGAGAGAGCGGGGGTCCGCCTCCTACAACCAGACTGATCTTCCCCTGTGTTGGTCTGTGACGTTAGCCACCTGTGAGTGACTCTGCTGTGCCAGTCACTGTTGTCTGTTGCTCTGTGGCATCAGTCATGTGTGGTGACTCGTCTGTCACATCAGCCGCGTTTGTGTGTGTGTGTAGGTCTGTGGCATCAGCCGTGTGTGTGTGTGTGTGTGTGTGTGTGTGTGTGTGTGTGTGTGTGTGTGTGTGTGTGTGTGTAGGTCTGTCACATCAACCGCGTTTGTGTGTGTGTGTGTGTGTGTGTGTGTGTGTGTGTGTGTAGGTCTGTCACATCAACCGCGTTTGTGTGTGTGTGTGTAGGTCTTTGGCATCAGCCGTGTGTGTGTGTGTGTGTGTGTGTGTGTGTGTGTGTGTGTGTGTGTGTGTGTGTGTGTGTGTGTGTGTGTAGGTCTGTCACATCAACCGTGTTTGTGTGTGTGTGTGTAGGTCTTTGGCATCAGCCGTGTGTGTGTGTGTGTGTGTGTGTGTGTGTGTGTGTGTGTGTGTGTGTGTGTTTATCAGTTACTGTGACGTCATCAGCAGAGCAAGTGGAGATTGGTTCGTTGCATCTCATCTCTTATGAATGTATGCGACGTCATCGATAGGTCTCTGTGTGCTTATTGGTTATGACTTCCGACGTCATGGTTGGTATGTGTGTGATTCCTGGACCAATACCGTCGTGGACGTACGTATTGTGACATCCCTCTGTTTATTAGCGTGACGTCAGTGTGACGCATTCGACACGGAAATTGTTGACGTGGGAGGACTCAGGTATTGATCACCTGTCCCCGTCAACACAAGCACAAAATGAAGAGAGGGAGAGAGTAGTGATTAGGAAGACAAACATGAATATGAATCAGGATGGAGGAGACCGAGATGAAGATGACGAAGGAGGAGTGAACGTGAAGATGGAGACGATAGTGAAGATGGCGTAGACGAAGAGGAAGAAGAATGGGAGGAAGATAAAGATGAAGATGGTGAAGGGGGAGAACATGAAGATGGTTAAGGGGGAGAACATGAAGATGGTGAACGGGGAGAACATGAAGATGGTGAAGGGGGAGAACATGAAGATGGTTAAGGGGGAGAACATGAAGATGGTGAACGGGGAGAACATGAAGATGGTGAAGGAGGAGAACATGAAGATGGTGAAGGGGGAGAACATGAAGATGGTGAAGGGGGAGAACATAAAGATGGTGAAGGGGGAGAACATGAAGATGGTGAAGGAGGAGAACATGAAGATGGTGAAGGAGGAAAACATGAAGATGGTGAAGGGGGAGAACATGAAGATGGTGAAGGAGGAGAACATGAAGATGGTGAAGGAGGAAAACATGAAGATGGTGAAGGGGGAGAACATGAAGATGGTGAAGGAGGAGAACATGAAGATGGTGAAGGGGGAGAACATGAAGATGGTGAAGGAGGAGAACATGAAGATGGTGAAGGGGGAGAACATGAAGATGGTGAAGGAGGAGAACATGAAGATGGTGAAGGGGGAGAACATGAAGATGGTTAAGGGGGAGAACATGAAGATGGTGAAGGGGAGAACATGAAGATGGTTAAGGGGGAGAACATGAAGATGGTGAAGGGGGAGAACATGAAGATGGTGATGGGGGAGAACATGAAGATGGTGAAGGGGGAGAACATGAAGATGGTGAAGGGGGAGAACATGAAGATGGTGAAGGGGGAGAACATGAAGATGGTGAAGGGGGAGAACATGAAGATGGTGAAGGGGGAGAACATGAAGATGGTTAAGGGGGAGAACATGAAGATGGTTAAGGGGGAGAACATGAAGATGGTTAAGGGGGAGAACATGAAGTTGGTGAAGGGGGAGAACATGAAGATGGTGAAGGGGGAGAACATGAAGATGGTGAAGGGGAGAACATGAAGATGGTGAAGGGGGAGAACATGAAGATGGTGAAGGGGGAGAACATGAAGATGGTGATGGGGGAGAACATGAAGATGGTGAAGGAGGAAAACATGAAGATGGTTAAGGGGGAGAACATGAAGATGGTGATGGGGGAGAACATGAAGATGGTGAAGGAGGAAAACATGATGATGTTGAAGGGGGAGAACATGAAGATGGTGAAGGGGGAGAACATGGAAGATGGTAAAGGGGAAGAACGTAAAGTAAAAGATGACGAATTCTAAGAAGATGAATAAAAAAAATAGCTGATGATGGTGGTGATGCGGAGGAAAATGACGAACATGAAGAAGAGAAGAACATGAAATAGATGATGGCGAATAGACATGAAGAAGAGAAGAACATGAAATAGACGAAGGAGGGAGAAGAAGAACGCGAAGAAGGTTATGAGGACAAGTGAAGAGGAACATGAAGAAGACGAAGGGGAAAAAAATAAAACCCTCCCACCCACCCTCCTCTGCCTGGTGTTACGTGGACGGTAAATACTGTCATTGTCCTGTCCATAACTCTTGTGGTGGACGGGGCACCCATTGTCCGGTCCCGGTACACAGGACGGCTGACGGAGGAGGACTTTTGATTGGTGGAGACCTCCTCCTCCTCCTCCTCCTCCTCCCCCAGCCCGGTCCCATCACGAGGGAAGGGGGGTTGTCTCCTGCATAGTTCCTGATGGTGCCTCTACTCCAGGCTCCTGCCTCGTTGACACCAGCGGGTGGAGGAGACAAGGTGGAGGGAGGATTGATGTCAGCGAGTGTGGTGGTGACGGGTGAGGGCGCCTGCAGGCTTGGAGACTTAGTTAGACAGGGTGTGGACAGCGCGTGTGGTGGCATAGACAGATGTGGTGATCTAGACAGGTGAGAGGCCAGCAGGTGTGGCGACGTGGACTGGTGTCAGGTCAATAGTGACTCGTGTGTGGTGGGGGGGTAGGGGGGGTTAGGGATGGGGAAGGTTGCCCACCTCCTCCCTGACACCTGAATGAGACAGAGGACTGACCCGGATCAAGTGCGACAGATGGTTATCAGGATCAGGTACCAGAGCTGTATTGTGTACGAGGGTGAGGGGGAGAGATGCACTTGTCGAGCATTTGTAGGGTACTGGAGGGATGGGGGAGAGAGAGAGAGAGAGAGAGAGAGAGAGAGAGAGAGAGAGAGAGAGAGAGAGAGAGAGAGAGAGAGAGAGAGAGAGAGAGTTGAGTGTAAGGGCAGGAATGGGTTAATGAACAGCATCCATTGTCAAAACAGGAGCTGAGAGACAATGATAATGATGATAACACTTATGATAAAATGATAGTGCTGATACTACTACTACTTATGATAATAATAATGATAATGTTAGACATTATAATGTAGTTATGGTGCGGTAGGAGTAGTAGTAGTAGTAGTAGTAGTAGTAGTAGTAGTAGTAGTAGCAGTTCCAATAATCATGATCACCACCACCATCCTTGTATTAAGCTGACAAGTAAATTTGTATATCAAGATTCTTAACTTGTGTCTTCGTCTTCTTTCTTCCTACCCTTGTGAGGGAGTCACACCCTCCTCACCTCATTACATATGATCTCCAGAGTCTCCGGGACGTCAGTTAACATCCTCCACCACCCCAACCTCACCCCCCACCCCAAACCTTTCCCTTGCAGCTGACGTCAGACCATCCTTGTTGCTGCCATGACATCCGGCTGCAGTGACCTCCCTCTCGCTCTCTCTCCTTCAGCTCGCCGTTCCTGAGGTCATCAACGTCTAGGTATGATATACAATTTTTTTTTTTTTTTGCCTGACCTCTCACACGACGGGGTCGGCTCTCCGCAGGTCACCGACCACGAGCCATCACTCAAGAGAAAAGGCCAACCCCTGCCGATAGTCGGGCATATTATCTCTTTCGTAAAGAAGAAAGATTGAGACGTTTCTAAGTGACGAATACCGGGAGTGTGTCGTGTCGTTTCCACACAAGCTTTCCTGATGAAGATGCAGAGGGTTGAATTTTTAAGACCCCCTCCCTTGCCGTCTGGGTGGAGAGAGAGACACTTGGCTTCCTGTGGTATTGCATGATACGTTTCCTAGATGCTCCGTGGGCTGGTTTCATGCCGTTGGTGCGAGTCATGACCTACATACCGATCAGCTGACTTCCTTAACATGTGATGAGGGGCGGCGGCCCCGCCCGGCGTCACACAGGGTTGCTATAGGAACCGCCCCGGCTCTCATACTGAGGACCCAGCACTGGGTCACTTAATGCTGCCGCCCCGGCCTCACCCGTGATGTGGGTTACTGACATGTCTCATTTGTGAGTGTCATTTGCTCCTCCAGGGGAAAAATTATTTGATAAATGTTTATAACGTTTTCATTTGTGGTGTTATTTTCCAATTGAAGTCATGAGGATGAATTGTATGTATATATATATATATATATATATATATATATATATATATATATATATATATATATATATATATATAAACTTCAAAGAAAATGAAACACGATAAGTTCCCAAGTGCACTTTCGTGCAATGATCACATCGTCTGGGGAGATACAACAATGGATGGAAGACGTAGAACAGTCAGTTGATAATTAGTTTATGTACTGTAAGTTGAGACATGATTGAGTGAACGAACAAAAAGAATATACTGATGTGAACTGATATGTTTACTAGTGTATGTCATCGGTGGGAATCGTGAGGTGGAGGGTGTGAGCGAAGCTGTAGGGGAGGGATATGGAGGGGATGGGGAGGAGCGGGAAGCCGGATGTTTGCCATAACCAGATCTTGTTGAAAGGCAAGTCAGCGACAGATACATTCCCCGTAGAAAAGCGATGGGTAAGAAGCGACCTCCTGCCAGTATCGAGAATTGTAAGAGGCGTTGATATTCTCGTTCTGAACAGCCCACGCAAGGCTACATTAAGCTGATCTCACTCGTCCACAACAAAGACCAGATCGTCTCATAGAGACTGCCTGACACGCATTATATTCATCCTACCGCATTACGGCATGTTTGATATACGCATTATATTCAGGATCTGGATTACGTTCAGCATACGTAGTATGTTCATTATATCTCGCACAGGCGTGTGGGATGGGGTGGGTGACGATGTATTACCCAGCGTGAAACACGTTCTAGTTATGGTCTGATGTAAAGACGTGGACAGGTTCCTAAATACTTCCTTCTCCATATACTTGAATACTATTATGATAATTGTTATCAGACGGCTTATCTCTTTCTCCTAATGTCTATGTATGTGTGTGTGTGTGTGTGTGTGTGTGTGTGTGTGTGTGTGTGTGTGTGTGTGTGTGTGTGTGAATGTCTTCTCACGAGCTCGTTAAGATAACCCGTACCTGAAGATCAGTGTTACTTCCGTGTTCAACTTTCGTTGTTCTCATGTATTCGTTGCTGGCGGGTGAGTGTGGTGAGAAGATTAAGTCCTTCCGCTCCCTCCCTGTCTCGGTGAGTCGGGTTATGTCACACGGCCGTCTCTCATCCCGCTCGGCCAGCCCAGGTCACTGAACTGTTCCCTCCAGCTTTTCCTTTCAGCTCCTGATCCTCCTCCTCCTCCTCCTCCTCCTCCGTCGAAATTCGTCCCCAGAGTTGTGAAAGAGATGTGCCCCGGGATATACGCCGGTGTGGCCCAGGAGTTCCGTCCCCTCCCCCTCACATCAACCTCACCAGCCTCCGGCCCGTCACCCCTGTCACCAAGGTTATGGTGCACTCTCACCCACCCTCTGGCAGGCGACGCAAGAGGGACGACGACGCAGGGTGCACGAGAGGTTCGGGAGTTTGGTTGGTCCACAGGGGGCGGTGTCAGGGACACTGTGGAGAGGATGAAGCAGTGTGGGGCATGTGGTTTGATGGTGTGGTGACTGGCATGCGATGGAGGAGGAGGAGGGAATGTGGGTGACGTGCTGCGTGTTGTTCAAACTGTTTGTGTGTGTGTGTGTGTGTGTGTGTGTGTGTGTGTGTGTGTGTGTGTGTAGGTCGACGTCTGCTGAGCCAAGTTAGCTCCTGTTGGAATGGCCCGTTCGTTGACAGGTTAATCATTTGCTCTCCAGTCTGACGCACTTGGGCCAGCTTGTTATGGTATAAAAACGACTAATTGTGCATTGATCAGTTATCAGTGGCTCTTCATTCCCACTTTGGATCCCTGGTTTTGACCGTGTCGTAAGCAACGCATCAGGAGTCCTTTGGACACCCATTTTTTCTTTATCTGTTTTACACCGTCCACACAAGCCGGCCAGTGAAGGGAGTTCAGCACGGTTATTGTTAACACAGTGAGTTGGTGTTCTCTCATCGCCATAGAGTCAGGTTGGAGAGAGAGAGAGAGAGAGAGAGAGAGAGAGAGAGAGAGAGAGAGAGAGAGAGAGAGAGAGAGAGAGAGAGATTTGTATCAGCCCTGCACAGGTGCGCAACCCTCTGCTCCTGGCCGTCGTATCTCCCTACCTCCTCCTCCTCCTCCTCCCTGGCCACACTCGCCGTCCCGACACATTTTATCCGTATTTGTTTAGGTCGTGAGGGAGGAGGGAGGCGGGGGGGGTGGGAACACGTTTCGAGGGTCCTTTGTCTCGGTTGTAACTTTGCTGAGAGTCAGTCCTGAGGAGAGTTATAACTGAGGGTTGTAGGTAACCGTCTGAGGAGAGTTATAACTGAGGGTTGTAGGTAACCGTCTGAGGAGAGTTATAACTGAGGGTTGTAGGTAACCGTCTGAGGAGAGTTATAACTGAGGGTTGTAGGTAACCATCTGAGGAGAGTTATTACTGAGGGTTGTAGGTAACCGTCTGAGGAGAGTTATTACTGAGGGTTGTAGGTAACCGTCTGAGGAGAGTTATTACTGAGGGTTGTAGGTAACCGGCTGAGGGGAGTTATAACTGAGGGTTGTAGTTAATCGTCTCATGTGAGCTCCTTCCTCTCCGTGGAGAGTGAGAGCGACACACGGGTGGCAGTTCCTGTAACATCGGTACCAGTGAGTGTTGATTACTGTATTCAGGAGGTAATGTAATTCCACATCTTCGGTGAGTGAATATGACAGTACTGGCTGGTGTAGTGCCTGTGTGTTGCAGGGGCGGCGGGGAAGAGTTTTTACATTCGTGTTGCCTCATCTCTGAACCTTGTATATATATGTCTTTACCTCTTTGTTTTCACACACACACACACACACACCACACACACACACACACACACACACACACACACACACACACACACAGTGTTCAAGGTGATGATGGGGGCCCTCCTCCGTGGTGTAATGGCTAGCGTTACTGACCATGAATCAGCACAAACGGCCCGTCTAGGATCGGGGCTGCATTGGTTAGAACCGTGGGCATGGAACTCGGCCTACACCCAACCTAGGTGTTCACCCTTCCCTCGGGGGTTGGTCAACAAATGCGTACCCGGCTTGAGCAAGGGTGTGTGTGTGTGTGTGTGTGCGCGCGCGCGCGCGCTCATAGGCGTAAAGACTTGGTACATATATGTATACAACCCTTAAGAATTCTTTTCTAGTTCAGTTTTCACACTAAAAAGCAGCGACACGAAATTTAAGCTTGTAGTAGATAGTCCTCACTCGATATCACAATTTTGCCGTCACAGTTGGAGAAGTATGAACCCAGATAGATCAACTGAAGACTAATAAATGCCCAGGTCCTGATTGTTTCTGTCCACGAGTAATTAAAACCGTCAGACACGTAATTGCCAAAGCGTTTACCTCCATTTTCAATAAATCTCTCCAGGATGGACTCATCCCTCAGGACTGGAGACTGGCAGACGTCACTCCCTTTATTCAAAAAGGGAAGCCGCGAATTGCCCGGCAATTACCCTCCCATCAGCCTCACATCAATTACACATATAAACTTCTGGAGTCGATTATTAGAGATGAGATCGTAGCCTACCTGGGGCAGCACTGTGTGATCAGGAGTACACAGCTGGCTTTTAGAAGGCACAGATCATGCCTCACATACCTCATTGAATTCTATCATAGATCAGTCGGTACCCACGACAAGACAAAAGTAATAGATGTTATATATCTGGACTCCGGAAAGCATTCGACAAAGTTGTCCACCCATCGTGTTGAATTGGTGCCTAGAGTCAGGTCCTCTGGGATGACTGGATTGCATAGGGAATAGAACAGAAGCCTGGCTATGTTGTGATGGGAGGCAGAGAGTCGCACTGAATCATCACGGTGGTCACCCGTTACTACTGGGGTCCCCCAGGGATCCGTGCTTGGGCCTATACTTTTCATCAGTCATATTGACAACATTGAGGTAGGGCTGAATGACTTCAAATGTCCCAACTTGCAGCGGAGACAATGATCGACAATGCTACATCAACTGAAGATAAGCTAAGATCACACGAGGATCTAGATTTCTAAAAAAAAAATGCTGAAAGGCCTAGAAAAGTGGCAAATGCCACATAGCGTCAATAAACGTCAGCTGTTACAAGTGGGAAGTCTCAACGAGGGGCAGCCCTGGTGTGAGTGATGTAGGCGCCACCGTCTCCAACAACTCAATATCCTCCCAGCATTGTTAGGAAGCAGCCTAGAAAGCAAATACCATGTTAGAATTCGTCGTCAGAAAGTTTCCACGCAAGACGAAGGATGTGATATTTGCCACCATACCTGAGTCTAGATAGACCCCCACCTCGAATATGAAGTGCAGTTCTGGGCCTTCCCCCAACAAAAGGAAGTGAACTAAAAGTTATGGGTCGCCGAGTTAACCTGGACTGTACGAAATATTTCATTACCAATGACATGATTGATGCGTCAATGAATGATACATTAAGTCAATCATCATAACATATATCATTCTCCCTTCTCAACCACCGACTTCTCCCTGGCCAGGCTGCGGTAACGTACCAACATTGAGCAACCCATGTCACCTGCTCTGAGAGAGTTAGTAAGAGTTACTGTGTCATTCTTCATCATCAGGAATAATACAGACGTGGTAAGTCGAGAGGCTGGCGCTCAAGTTTATCCTTACTATTGTCTCTATGACAAAACGTAAAGAGGTGCATGACGTTGGTGATGGGATGCATGACATATTCATGTCCATTCTACCGTATGACTTCCCTAAAAGAATTTTTTTCTAAGCTTGATAATCCTGCAAGGTATTTTTTTTTCTTTCCTGTTTTCTCTCCGGCGTGTTGCCGGAGAGAGTGGACGGTGGGGAGAGAGCCTTTGCTTTGACATCCTTTCCTTTTCCTGCTTTTAAGAAAAATGCATTCTTCTTCTTCTTCTTCTTCTTCTTCTTCTTCTTCTTCTTCTTCTTCTTCTTCTTCTTCTTCTTCTTCTTCTTCTTCTTCTTCTTCTTCTTCTTCTCTTCTTCTTCTTCTTCTTCTTCTTCTTCTTCTTCTTCTTCTTCTTCTTCTTCTTCTTCTTCTTCTTCTTCTTCTTCTTCTTCTTCTTCTTCTTCTTCTTCTTCTTCTTCTTCTTCTTCTTCTTCTTCTTCTTCTTCTTCTTTTTAAGCAGTGTTAAGCGCTTGTACCCTGGGTCTGTGTGGTGTGTGTGTGTGTAACTCTCTTCCTCTCTTTGTGTCTCCCCTGTGTCACCAGACCCCTTACTTCAGCGCCTCCACTTGCCTTCACCTCCCTCCCCCTCTTGAGTCAGATGGACCCTCTCATCCTTGGTCTGTGAGCAGTGTAGACTGAAGGGCACTGTGGTGAGTGTGGGGGCTGGATGAGGACTGGTGAGTGAGTGTGTGTGTGGGGGGGGGGAAGCTCGATAAGGACTGGTGAGTGAGGGGGGGATAGATGAAGACTGGTGAGTGTATGGGGGATGTGTGAGGACTGGTGAGTATGGGAAATGACTATGGTGAGTGTAGGGTGGAAGAGGACTCATGAGTGTTGGGATTGGATGAGGACAAGTTCATGAGGGTCATGGGTACGGACTTGTGAGTTAGATAGATGGATGAGGAGTGGTAGGCGAGGGTCGTGGGCGATGACGACTGTGGTGAGTGAGGGTCGGTGGGCTATGGCCGGGGGACTGTGGTGAGAGGTGGGGGTATGATGAAACCGCCGCCCATCACATGACACCCCCATCTAACCAGTCTGATCCCCCAGGCGTCTAGCTCACCACCACAACCACCACACTCTCTCTCTCTCTCTCTCTCTCTCTCTCTCTCTCTCTCTCTCTCTCTCTCTCTCTCTCTCTCTCTCTCTCTCTCTCTCTATCTCTGTCTCTCTCGTGCGCGCAGGCCGCAGGAGCCGTACATAATACACTGAGCAGGCCGGTCCGTGGGCGCCCCCTTGTCAGGCAGACAACCTTCCACTCTCAGCAGCCTACATAATGGAGGAAGTAGTTGATGCACACACACACACACACACACACACACACACACACACACACACAGCTTTACCCGCCCTCCCCTCCCACCTCTCTATGGTGCCTCGCCATACTGCCGCCTCCTCCCACCGTGCACCGCCCGGGCCCCCACAGTCTGTCATCGTTCCTCCCCGTCCCGCCTGTTTCCCAACTAATCCCAAAGTAAAGGACTTAGATAGTCATTATCTTCATCAAAGGCCACTTTGTGTCCTGTTTTGTTCTCTCTTCTTTTTTTTCTACTTTAGAATATTCCTATGTGGTGTGTGGTATGTGTAATCCATATGTATCTACTTTAGAATATTCCTACGTGGTGTGTGGTATTTGTAATACATATATATATATTTTAGAATATTCCTATGTGGTCTGTGGTATGTGTAATCTATATGTATGTACTTTATGATATCCCTATGTGGTGTGTGGTATGTGTAATCCATATGGAGCAGATAGTAAAGTTTTGCTGTGTTATTATTTTGTATTCGTCTTTGTTGGGTTGGTTGTGTGGTGCCGACCTGGCCGTTGTTGACTGGCGACGTCGTGGCTTTGCTCAGTGGCCTCATCTCATCATTCCAGCTGTGTTGATGGCATTAGTAAGACCACACGACAAAGACAACACCTCTCTGAGTCCAGTGTGCTCTACGGATGACCACGACTCGCCTGGGAAAGACAGTGTTTATATATATATATATATATATATATATATATATATATATATATATATATATATATATATATATATATATATAATCTGTATGTTATATGATTACTGGAAAAACCATGAAAGAAAATGAATATACACATGGGATCAAGGAAATACTCCAACACTTGTGTTCCTCAGTGTTACGTGAGATTACCCGTATGTATTTCTCACGGATCTGCTCCTCCCTTCCTTCCTTCCTACCTTCCTTCCTTCCTTCCTTCCTTTACGATCTCTCTGTGTGATCCGTCTTGTTCAGCGTCTCCACCCACCTTGTCTGTACCCTCTATTACACATTATACTCCGCCTCGTTCATTGCCTCCCCGTCGTAGTTTCCTGTGCCTCACTGTTTGTTTGTTCGGGTTTTTGTAGGGGTCGACGGGGCAAAAATATGCCCCACCCGAGACCACTTCGGGTGAAAGAAAGGAGAGAGAGAGAGAGAGAGAGAGAGAGAGAGAGAGAGAGAGAGAGAGAGAGAGAGAGAGAGAGAGAGAGAGAGAGAGAGAGAGGAAATCAGGGCTCCGCAGGTGTGTATGTGTGTCGACCCGACTCTTGAAGGAAGAAAGGTCATATGGAGAGGGAAAGATGAAAGAAGGAAGAGGACTCCACAGCCTAGCTGCTCCAGGGATGAAGGAGGCATCAGAGCGGCTAACCTTGTTGACCATCTTGATGTGTGTGTGTGTGTGTTTACACTCTCCTTCACCTCCTCCACCCTCTGTAGCCAACTGTTGGTCGTCGGTAGGGTGCTGAGAGTTCCCAGATGGTCACCAGGTGGCTCACCGGCCCCTTGACCTGGACACACACACACACACACACACACACGCACACACACACACACACACACACAGGTCGGTGGAGCACCTCCCTCTCGCCTGGTGGAGTGTGGCGGGGAATGCGATGAGAACACAAGCAGAAAGACACCAGGTCAGACGGAGGCATTTTAAACTGTGGTGGCGAGAGAGAGGCTGACTCACCGTGCACCTCCTACCCATCCTGCGAGGGGGTGGAGCAGAGGGAGGGAGGATGTAGAGTGCACGGCCGGTGCACGGGGCGTGCCTGGGCCTCAAGTGAGTGAGACGCCCCACCACAAGTTACGTGGTAAGAGAAATGTTAACAAGAGCAGAGGAGGGGGGCAACGCTGACTGAATTATTCAGCAGTTTACATATTAAGTCAACTGTTTACAGAGGTTGAGCAGCAGCGATTGGATTATATAACAGGGTGTATGCGCAGGGATGTGCGTGTGTGTGTGTGTGTGTGTGTGTGTGTGTGTGTGTGTGTGTGTGACCCAGTACATACACAGTTCAGGACAGGACTTCATTGTAAGTGTTGGGGTTGTATGGGTGTGTACATGTTTCCCGTGAGAGGAGCCATGGCACGGCGAGACGACCCCTGGGTTATGATGCCTTGAACCTTTGACCTGACGCTTCGAGGGTCAGCACTGGGGCCAGGCCATCATAGCCGAGGGGGGAGGAGGGCCTTCGGGGTCGTGCCTAAGGGTTAAAGGGACACGAAGTTAAGGTAAGTGGGGAATGATACCGCCATCTTGAGAGAGGTTGGGTCAGAGCGTACATATGCTCAGGTTACCGTAACGACACTTAACTGCGCAGGATGGGCGTGTGTTACGCGGTCCAGTGCGCAGCTCCGATCATGGCGAAGACTTCCCACGATTTCGCTAGAGGACGTGAACGTCGAGTCACAGACTGAAAGGATGTCTGACATGGATCTGTTGATCGACTTTATGCCGCAAGAGCGGCGAGTTTTATCCTGCACCCTCACCCCCATCCTGTGGGCGAGGGTGGCGTATGAGATGGGTGGGCGGGAGGTGGGGGGTTACACACTGTACAACACGCCCATGGTCTTGCCTTCCGTGATTGAGTTCCCGCATAAATCAAAACGCTGTAAGTGAACGCTTTACAAGGACTTGCAAGGACAAGACAACAGGGTATGGATTATATAACAGTTTACGTAAATGAGTGATCTGTTTGCAGAGGCTGAGCAGCAGCAGTGACTGGATCCAGTACCGTTGTGTATGATGAGCGAACTGTTTACCACAGGCAAAGGTAGGATGGCTTTCAGGCACCTGCGGTATGAGCATGAAATGCTCTCACATACCTTGCAGTGTTCGGGAGGAATCATCTCAGAATACAGTCATTATACGCAGTCGTTACGTAATAGTGGAGGTTTTGTGAGAGTAAAATCACTTGCCCGCTGAATACTTACTGTCTGTCCGCTGTCAAGAGGAGAGGAAGACTCACACGAGTATCTGTAGTCCAGCCTGGGTCGGGCGAAGGACACCAGCAGCATCAAGGTGTGTGATGATCCTGTCAGAGTGACCAAATATAAGTGTGGGTCTTGCATCTTGACGTCTGTCTTCCCTGCAGTGGGTGATGGATGATAACCCAGACTTATGATGATGGATGACCGTATTCTGAACAAGGACATGATTACGTGCTGGCAGGTGGCGTTACAGAAGTAGCACAAAAGTATGGCCTTAATGTTGTGACAGCGTTACGTTGAGGGAACCAGTTATCGCCTGTGGCTCTGTTGTGGATGATGCGAGCGTGTCATAACAACACGGCGTGGCAGCACCATTGGGTTGTTGTGGGGGCGCCATATGTACATATATAGTTCGTGAGGGAGTATCTTTGAGAGGTGATGGGTGGAAGATTGCGCTGGCTCGAGGAAATGGGTCTGCCCTGTGTTCCACGGTCGTTGAGGTAGACAAGAGTAACCTCTCGTCGGTTACGTGGGGTGGATGATGGTGTTTGACCTCCCTCATGCCACGGGTCGCTCTCGTCGCTGTCCGCCCACCGGAAGCTCAGGCTGGGGTGCCTGAATGTGTGTGGGTGTAACCAAGATGAGGAGAGGCGAGGGACGGGTTGTATGTTCGAGGAAAGTAACGTTGAAACGTTGTTGTAGCGTAAACTATTCTGTGGTACTGGGGAATACAGGACCCCCCGCTGCTTGGCGAGAGAGCTCTCGCAGGATCTCCTGCCACCGTGACCCTCCTCCTCCTCCTCCTCCTCCTCCCCAGCTCCTGGCACTGCTGACCTGACCCCAGGCTCGACACTGGCCTCACAGTCAAGAGGATGGTTGAGGATAGAGCCTGAATCTCCTGCTTCACATGGCACAATGGCCACCCCTCACACATCCCTTCAAGGGTAGGCTCCTGTGATGATGGCGAGGCGGTATGGTCAGTGCCTGTGGCCTCCTGTGTCCCAGGAAGATGACGCGACAGGGGTTTACTGTTGCCAGTCTGGGATGTCCCAGGCCTGCTCACCAGCATCCCAGGTTCTCCACCAGAACGACAGTCACTGAGATCGTGTGGGCGACACTCCAACGCTTCATTGCTTCCGCGGTTTGGGCGGCACTACGGTAATTTAACCTCGTGCGCTGGTTAATGCAATCGGCACCACTCCTGCGTGACGCCCTCCCCGCCCGGTGTATGGGAGGTATGCCCGTACACAGAGGGTGGTCCGTCTGGTCGAGTGAGTGTCCGTCTGGTAGACTCTGGTAGAACAGCAGCAACCACGGCAGGAACACCTCTCCCTCTCGCCGGCCCCATCCAGAGGCCCATCCCGTCGCCATGACCCAGACAAGGACATGGAGCCTCTGTCATCAGCTGCTGGCGTGGCTGAGGTAATGATGGGAGCCTGCCTGCCTCCCCGCATGATCTGATGCTGATTTTGTGCCGCTAACCCCGGCAAATTCACCGTGCACCCCATCCTGTGAGCGGCAGCGCAAAAGAATTACAGGGGGTCACCAAGGGTCTTACTCAGACCCCAGTGGGTTGATATGACATACGATGTTACAGTTCGTATTTCAGTACATACATTACATAGTTTCGTATGGTAAGTTGTACCGACTAGATGCAGAAAGTGGATACAAAACTTTATATTTCAGGTATCTTGATATCAACAATAAGGTGTTGTGACGTTTCGTGCAGGGTTCGTTTTGGTCTATCCCTAAAAAGGCTCCAATTTAAGACTGTTGAGCCACAGACCCGCGACCCACCTCACACCCAACGCATCCTTGGTATTGTCTCCTCCTGAATCCTGGTGGAAGTCGTCTTGTCTTTTTTTTTTTTCTTTCCCGTCTCTCCCAGAGCTTTCCCTCGCTCCTCCTCCTCCTCCTCCTCCTCCTCCTCCTCCTCCTCCTCCTCCTCCTCCTCCTCCTCCTCTCTCTTGCTCTCTTCTTTACCCCTGTCTTCCTCCCATCAAACTGCCTGTGTAACTAACCGTACAAGAGATTTGTGTGTGTTGGATCTCTCTCTCTCTCTCTCTCTCTCTCTCTCTCTCTCTCTCTCTCTCTCTCTCTCTCTCTCTCTCTCTCTCTCTCTCTCTTATGAGGTCTTTATTACTAGGAAGTTTTTTTTTTCTCTCGTGTCGTACTGTACTCCTTAAGTTTTATCTAAATGTGTCATAGTTATCTTAATGCTACTTTTTCCTTGGATTTTTAGTGTTCTGACAAGGAATAGAAGTGTTCACTCGTTTGTTCTTCTACCTGGTTAATTACTAATCACACACACACACACACACACACACACACACACACACACACACACACACACACACACACACACACACACACAAACACACACACACACACACAGGGAGGTACTGACAGCAAAGCTGAAGAGGGCAAATAGAGAAAAAGAAAAAAATAATGTAATCCCTAAATCTCAGGTGAAACACTCAGGCACCAGTTGAAGAGTAGGTCAGTACAGTAACCTGTCAGATACACAACACCAGAGATAGACAGACAGCACCAGAAACAAGACAGCACCACAGTTAGGTAGACAGCACCACAGTCAGATGGACAGCAACAATGTCAGACAGACAGCATCTGAAACACAGGCCACAGGAGGTAGACGGACATCACCAGAGACAGACAGACAGTATCAGAGATAGACAGACATCACTACAGTCAGACAGAAACCAACTCAGACAGTCAGCACCCACCCCACCAACACCATTGTACTTCATGTCATTGTGTTTCTCATCCACCGTGGCGGGACTGTGGTGGTGGCGTGGCTCACACCCTCCTTTCCCGGTATTGTCACGACTGCTAGCGAGTAGGTCCTGTGCTGGGAGCAGGGACGGGCTCGAGTGCTCGGTGGCACGTAGTGCCTGCTGTTGTCGTCGGAGGCTTCCTGCCAACACTGTGGTCCTCAGCGGAGGGGAACGGTTGGGGCTCCACCAGCCACCGGTGGTTGGCTGGCTGGTGGTAGTTGTGGTGGTGGTGTGGTGGTGGTAGTTGCAGTGCACTTATCTTCCCGCCATCATGCACCGTGCGGTTATCTTCCTTTGGTTTCTCTGCCAGTTACAACCTGGGGTTATATATATATATATATATATATATATATATATATATATATATATATATATATATATATATATATATATATATATATATATATATATATATATATATATATATTTCTTTTTTTCTTTCATACTATTCGCCATTTCCCGCGTTAGCAAGGTAGCGTTAAGAATAGAGGACTGGGCCTTTGAGGGAATATCCTCACCTGGACCTCTTCTCTGTTCCTTCTTTTGGAAAATTAAAAAATAAAAAATAAAAACGAGAGGGGAGGATTTCCAGCCCCCCGCTCCCTCCCCTTTTAGTCGCCTTCTACGACACGCAAGGAATACGTGGGAAGTATTCTTTCTTCCCTATCCCCAGGGGGATATATATATATATATATATATATATATATATATATATATATATATATATATATATATATATAAAAGGTGTTTCCCGCCTCCTCCTCAGGTTGACCACCTTCTCGAAACATCTAAGATTGCTCTTTGCCTTTCTTCTTTCCTTGCCTCCGATGAGCACTTTGGCCCACGCGACTGGATCCTTCGACGGTCGAGAGAGAGAGAGAGAGAGAGAGAGAGAGAGAGAGAGAGAGAGAGAGAGGCATGGAGACCCCCACAGTCATGAATTCCTGATTGCTTTGTGTTGTCAGCTCTGCCTGGATGCTTATAGTGTCTTGTGAGATATTCACGTATTGGACGAAGGAAGACACACAGTGTTCAGTGTGCGTTGGTTTTTATCTATGACCACATCGTCCTTTCCTTTTCTTTTCCCCCTAAGGTTTATAAAACAGTGAGTACACACACACACACACACACACACACACACACACACACACACACACACACACATGGTATAACATTAGCGAGAGGAAGGTTTTCCTCATGCGGTCATGTCCCTACGCTGTCCAGTCATGCGGTCATAACATGCACACGTGATGACCCTGTTAGTAAAGGTAGATGCGTATGTAAGAGAAGGTTGCACGTGACGCATCCTCAAGTCGTCCAGGATCGAATGTATAGGTTCGAATCCCTGCTTGCGGCAGTCGGCCCACAGTCAACCCAGCTGTTCATCCATCCTTAGGATATATATATATATATATATATATATATATATATATATATATATATATATATATATATATATATATAGCGTTAACGAGATGGCCTTGATTAAGGTTTTATTTGGCCGCTCCGTTTCAGCTAACATAAGAAAATGTAAGTTTTCCTCAAAAGATCATGATGGTATTAATCATACATGTCTGGGATTTTTACTGGTCGGAGAATTTTCAATAATTTACGCTCGGGAGACTTTCGGAAAATTAGAAAACAAGAAGTATATATATATATATATATATATATATATATATATATATATATATATATATATATATATATATATATATATATATATATATATATATGTGTGAATAAATTGTACATTTCCTTTTCCATAGCCAGAGGTTGAACCATTATGTGACATTCATTTTTTCATTCATTTCAAGCTAAAAGTTTGTTTTATAAATTGTTTCTTACATTTTTCATATGTATATATATGTATGTGTGTGTGTGTGTGTGTGTGTATGTGCGTATGTATGTGTATGTGTGTGTGTGTGTATATGTATATATATATGTATATTATCCCTGGGGATAGGGGTGAAAGAATACTTCCCACGTATTCCTCGCGTGTCGTAGAAAGCGACTAGAGGGGACGGGAGCGGGGGGCCGGAAATCCTCCCCTCCTTGTATTAACTTTCTAAAATGGGAAACAGAAGAAGGAGTCACGCGGGGAGTGATCATCCTCCTCGAAGGCTCAGAGTGGGATGCCTAAATGTGTGTGGATGTAACCAAGATGTGAAAAAAGGAGAGATAGGTAGTATGTTTGAGGAAAGGAACCTGGATGTTTTGGCTCTGAGTGAAACGAAGCTCAAGGGTAAAGGGGAAGAGTGGTTTGGAAATGTCTGGGGAGTGAAGTCAGGGGTTAGTGAGAGGACAAGAGCAAGGGAAGGAGTAGCAATACTCCTGAAACAGGAGTTGTGGGAGTATGTGATAGAATGCAAGAAAGTAAATTCTCGATTAATATGGGTAAAACTGAAAGTTGATGGAGAGAGGTGGGTGATTATTGGTGCATATGCACCTGGGCATGAGAAGAAAGATCATGAGAGGCAAGTGTTTTGGGAGCAGCTAAATGAGTGTGTTAGCGGTTTTGATGCACGAGACCGGGTTATAGTGATGGGTGATTTGAATGCAAAGGTGAGTAATGTGGCAGTTGAGGGAATAATTGGTATGCATGGGGTGTTCAGTGTTGTAAATGGAAATGGTGAAGAGCTTGTAGATTTATGTGCTGAAAAAGGACTGATGATTGGGAATACCTGGTTTAAAAAGCGAGATATACATAAGTATACTTATGTAAGTAGGAGAGATGGCCAGAGAGCGTTATTGGATTACGTGTTAATTGACAGGCGCGCGAAAGAGAGACTTTTGGATGTTAATGTGCTGAGAGGTGCAACTGGAGGGATGTCTGATCATTATCTTGTGGAGGCTAAGGTGAAGATTAGTATGGGTTTTCAGAAAAGAGGAGTGAATGTTGGGGTGAAGAAGGTGGTGAGAGTAAGTGAGCTTGGGAAGGAGACCTGTGTGGGGAAGTACCAGGAGAGACTGTGTACAGAATGGAAAAAGGTGAGAACAATGGAAGTAAGGGGAGTGGGGGAGGAATGGGATGTATTTAGGGAATCAGTGATGGATTGCGCAAAAGATGCTTGTGGCATGAGAAGAGTGGGAGGTGGGCTGTTTAGAAAGGGTAGTGAGTGGTGGGATGAAGAAGTAAGAGTATTAGTGAAAGAGAAGAGAGAGGCATTTGGACGATTTTTGCAGGGAAAAAATGCAATTGAGTGGGAGAAGTATAAAAGAAAGAGACAGGAGGTCAAGAGAAAGGTGCAAGAGGTGAAAAAAAGGGCAAATGAGAGTTGGGGTGAGAGACTATCAGTAAATTTTAGGGAGAATAAAAAGATGTTCTGGAAGGAGGTAAATAGGGTGCGTAAGACAAGGGAGCAAATGGGAACTTCAGTGAAGGGCGCAAATGGGGAGGTGATAACAAGTAGCGGTGATGTGAGAAGGAGATGGAATGAGTATTTTGAAGGTTTGTTGAATGTGTCTGATGACAGAGTGGCAGATATAGGGTGTTTTGGTCGAGGTGGTGTGCAAAGTGAGAGGGTTAGGGAAAATGATTTGGTAAACAGAGAAGAGGTAGTAAAAGCTTTGCGGAAGATGAAAGCCGGCAAGGCAGCAGGTTTGGATGGTATTGCAGTGGAATTTATTAAAAAAGGGGGTGACTGTATTGTTGACTGGTTGGTAAGGTTATTTAATGTATGTATGACTCATGGTGAGGTGCCTGAGGATTGGCGGAATGCGTGCATAGTGCCATTGTACAAAGGCAAAGGGGATAAGAGTGAGTGCTCAAATTACAGAGGTATAAGTTTGTTGAGTATTCCTGGTAAATTATATGGGAGGGTATTGATCGAGAGGGTGAAGGCATGTACAGAGCATCAGATTGGGGAAGAGCAGTGCGGTTTCAGAAGTGGTAGAGGATGTGTGGATCAGGTGTTTGCTTTGAAGAATGTATGTGAGAAATACTTAGAAAAGCAAATGGATTTGTATGTAGCATTTATGGATCTGGAGAAGGCATATGATAGAGTTGATAGAGATGCTCTGTGGAAGGTATTAAGAATATATGGTGTGGGAGGCAAGTTGTTAGAAGCAGTGAAAAGTTTTTATCGAGGATGTAAGGCATGTGTACGTGTAGGAAGAGAGGAAAGTGATTGGTTCTCAGTGAATGTAGGTTTGCGGCAGGGGTGTGTGATGTCTCCATGGTTGTTTAATTTGTTTATGGATGGGGTTGTAAGGGAGGTAAATGCAAGAGTCCTGGAAAGAGGGGCAAGTATGAAGTCTGTTGGGGATGAGAGAGCTTGGGAAGTGAGTCAGTTGTTGTTCGCTGATGATACAGCGCTGGTGGCTGATTCATGTGAGAAACTGCAGAAGCTGGTGACTGAGTTTGGTAAAGTGTGTGGAAGAAGAAAGTTGAGAGTAAATGTGAATAAGAGCAAGGTTATTAGGTACAGTAGGGGTGAGGGTCAAGTCAATTGGGAGGTGAGTTTGAATGGAGAAAAACTGGAGGAAGTGAAGTGTTTTAGATATCTGGGAGTGGATCTGTCAGCGGATGGAACCATGGAAGCGGAAGTGGATCATAGGGTGGGGGAGGGGGCGAAAATTTTGGGAGCCTTGAAAAATGTGTGGAAGTCGAGAACATTATCTCGGAAAGCGAAAATGGGTATGTTTGAGGGAATAGTGGTTCCAACAATGTTGTATGGTTGCGAGGCGTGGGCTATGGATAGAGATGTGCGCAGGAGGATGGATGTGCTGGAAATGAGATGTTTGAGGACAATGTGTGGTGTGAGGTGGTTTGATCGAGTAAGTAACGTAAGGGTAAGAGAGATGTGTGGAAATAAAAAGAGCGTGGTTGAGAGAGCAGAAGAGGGTGTTTTGAAATGGTTTGGGCACATGGAGAGAATGAGTGAGGAGAGATTGACCAAGAGGATATATGTGTCGGAGGTGGAGGGAACGAGGAGAAGAGGGAGACCAAATTGGAGGTGGAAAGATGGAGTGAAAAAGATTTTGTGTGATCGGGGCCTGAACATGCAGGAGGGTGAAAGGAGGGCAAGGAATAGAGTGAATTGGAGTCATGTGGTATACAGGGGTTGACGTGCTGTCAGTGGATTGAATCAAGGCATGTGAAGCGTCTGGGGTAAACCATGGAAAGCTGTGTAGGTATGTATATTTGCGTGTGTGGACGTGTGTATGTACATGTGTATGTGGGGGGGGGGGTTGGGCCATTTCTTTCGTCTGTTTCCTTGCGCTACCTCGCAAACGCGGGAGACAGCGACAAAGTATAAAAAAAAAAAAAAAAAAATATATATATATATATATATATATATATATATATATATATATATATATATATAGAGAGAGAGAGAGAGAGAGAGAGAGAGAGAGAGAGAGAGAGAGAATTTTTGGGAAAAAATTGTCTGTTTCATCGTTTGAGAAAAAAAAAAATTGTCTTACAATTTTGAGTCATCATCCTGTGTTGCCGTCATGTGTCCGATATGCAAACGAGGGAGGGATACGGTGGTGGTGGGTGTTAACGGGCGGGGAATGTGAGAGGGGTCACTAGCGAGACCCACTTGGCTGTGGGTGGGATCCTCACCCGAGGCCAGACCTGGCGAGACCTTTTCCTTCACGAGACCTGGGGAATGGCAACGTCACGCGGGGTACCAGCTGTTCTCGCGCTCCCGGGAAAACTCCCCTGATTTTTTTGTTTTTGTTTTGTTTTTTGTTTTTCTGTCTTCTCTTTTTCTGAGGTTGATTTTCAGCGACGCACGGGACAAAGAACTCCATTCGGACGTGTAGCTGGAGTTTTCATTCTCTCTCTCTCTCTCTCTCTCTCTCTCTCTCTCTCTCTCTCTCTCTCTCTCTCTCTCTCTCTCTCTCTCTCTCTCCATGTATCTATCTACATATATCTATATCTATCTATCTATCTATCTATATCTATCTATCTATCTATCTATCTATCTATCTATCTATCTATCTATCTATCTATCTATCTATATATATATATATATATATATATATATATATATATATATATATATATATACTGTGTGTGTGTGTGTGTAATTAATCTATGCACCACTGTACTTGTGGAGACAACGTTCGAGAGTGGCAGGTCAGGAGGTAGTGGTGAAGATGAGAAGTGGGTGACAGACAACGTTTGAATTATGATGAGGAGGAGAAACCGCACACAACCCGTCCGGCTGGAATGTTGGGGAACATGCAGGATGCGGCGATCTGATCCTTCCATCATGGAGAGCAGTCACATCCACCAGTGTCTCTGTGTCTATGTGTGTGTGTGTGTGTGTGTGTCTGTGTGTGTGTATGTGGCTGTATGTGTGTGTGTGTATGTGCGTGCGTGTGTGTTTGGCTGTGTGTGTGTGTGTGTGTGTGTCTGTGTGTGTGTATGTGGCTGTATGTGTGTGTGTGTATATGCGTGCGTGTGTGTTTGGCTGTGTGTGTGTGTGTGTGTGTGTGTGTGTGTGTGTGTGTGTGTGTGTGTTTACTGTTCATTACTGTACGGGGAGGGAGTTGTACACTCTTGGGTCCCTGTCTCTTGAACATTTTCTGCTGTCATATAACTTAGATTTATGAATGTTGTGTGTGTGTGTGTGTGTGTGGGTGGCACTGGCACTGTTGACTTCCTTCTCTGTTTTAAGGTTGACCTCCGGGTAAATGACCTCCGGTGCGAGGAACAGTATAAAAGATATGTGAAGCACTCGGGGGACCCCCACTTGTCACCCTCCAGTTGTCGAGGTATTGTACCCACTTTATCCTGGCCTCCACCCACCAACACCTCCCCCCTGTGTCCTTCACCCACACTCTCACACAGGAGCCTCCGTCTGTGTAAACCTAGAGATGTGATGTCTTGCATGTGAAGTTATAACATGATGAAGGGATGTTTTAATACACTGGGTCCATTATTTGTGTCTTTGTCACCTGTATATAGTAAGTCTTTGATACTGCGTGGAGGGTTTGTTATCAGTTTGTGAGGGTATCAGGAAGCAGTTTGTGAGGGTATCAGGAAGCAGTTTGCTAGGGTATCAGGAAGCAGTTTGTTTGGGTGTCAGGAGACGATTTGGGTATCAGGAGGCAGTTTGATGGAGTATGAGGAAGTAGTTTGGCAGGGTATCAGGAAACAGTTGGTAGGGTATCAGAAGGCAGTTTGTTTGGGTATCAGGAAGCAGTTTGTTTGGGTATCAGGAAGCAGTTTGTTTGGGTGTCAGGAGGCAGTTTAATGGAGTGTGAGGGAGCAGTTTGGTAGGGTATCAGGAGGCGGTTTGGTGGGGGTGTCAAGGAAGAGGTGTATAGGTCTGGTGGGGTATCGGGAGGCAGTATAGTGAAGGTGACTGGTTTGGTGGGCCAGTGTGAGGGGTAGGTGTATGCCGGACGCGACACGCCTGTCTCTTTTGTTTGCCATCATCATAGAGAGATTGTTTCCTCACTGGCGACACTCCCTGGGATCCTCTGGCATCACTTGATGGTGACAACACGGCTCTTGATCCCATGCTGATCTGACAAGTGGTAATTGATCGAAGTGTGTTGCTGAAGTAAAGGATGAAGTTATTTGATGGTTCTCCCTTTTGAGCACGACGGTACGACGACCCCTCATCACGACGGTACGATCCCTGGGCACGACGGTACGACCCTTCATTACGACGGTACGGTCCTTGAGCACGACGGTACGATCCCCTCATCACGACGGTACGACCCCCTGATCACGACGGTACGATCCCTGAATACGACGGTACGACGACTCATCCCGACGGTACGATCCCTGAGCACGACGGTACGACGACTTATCACGAGGGTACGATCCCTGAGCACGACGGTACGACCCCTCATCACGACGGTACGATCCCTGAGCACGACGGTACGACCCTTGAGCGCTACGATGCAACCCTTTGGCATGATGCTTTGGCCTTTGACCTGACCCTAAAAGGTGGAAAAAAAAAAAGACGGCCTGTCGATCAGTGATTTATTTTCTGTTTATTTCTTTGTGGAACTGACGTAGAAAGTTGAGGCAAGGAGAGAACAGTAAGAATTCTCTCTCTCTCTCTCTCTCTCTCTCTCTCTCTCTCTCTCTCTCTCTCTCTCTCTCTCTCTCTCTCTCTCTCTCTCCACTCACCTCGGTAGCAAAGAACTGGTTGGATAAAGAACTTATGAGGGGGAAAAAAACCACCATACATTTCTGCAGAGGTAAAGCAAATCTGGAATTTTTACGTGGACGTATGAAACAGGGTTCCTGCTGACTGTGTTCTGTATATAGTGTCGTACCGCACTGCACTACACAGTACGTTACACTGAGCCGGCTATATACACTGTCGTACCGCACTGCACTACACAGTACGTTACAGTGAGCTGTGTATATACACTGTCGTACGCATTGCACTACACAGTACGTTACACTGAGCCGTCTGTATATACTGTCGTACCGCACTGCACTTCACAGTACGCTACACTGAGCCGTCTGTATATACTGTCGTGCCGCAGTGCACTACACAGTACTCTACACTGAGCCGTCTATATATACTGTCGTGCCGCATTGCACTGCACAGTACGCTACACTGAGCCGTCTGTATACACTGTCGTGCCGCACTGCACTACGCAGTACGCTACACTGAGCCGTCTGTATTTAGTGTTGTACCTCTGCAGTACACAGTACGCTACACTGAGCCGTCTATATACACTGTCGTACCGCACTGCACTACACAGTACGTTACACTGAGCCTTACTGCACCGCACTGTGTGTGATGGTTTTTTTGATCAGGAAGTCATCTTTCGAACCTGGGTTTTAAGACAAAGCCTACGTCTGTGTGTACGTGTTGGTCCTTCTTATGAATAAGATTATAGCCTTCGTTAACTAAGTTTCTTGGTGGTCTGTTCCTGTATTCAAAGTTCTGTTCGAAAAGTTTCCCCTGTGTGTGTGTGTGTGTGTGTGTGTGTGTGTGTGTGTGTGTGTCTGTATTTAAGCTTTCAACTTGACCATGGTAACTGTATTGAACAGTATTTGAAAAACCTCTTCATGAGTTAACATTTTACGTATATGTTCAGATTTAAGAAAATCTTGGTCAGTGTTTGGGCAGGAGAAAAAGAGATTTGATATATTCATATTTCCTCTTCATGCGGTAGGTTCCTCAGAGCTGGAAATAGCTTTTGAGCTCCTCTTTGTACTTGTTCAAGTTTGTATTCGTCTCTTTCATAGACTGGAGACCAGATTTGGACGGTTTATTCACGACGCGGTCCCGCTAACACGTTTAAAAAGAGTCGAAATTGTTTTTGGCGTGTTTTTTCTCCTCCTTGGTCGATGCTCGTGGCTCTAATACCAAGCGGTCTGTTTGCTTTACTCCTCCTCCTCCTCCTCCTCCTCGTTGCCTTATACTGTAAAATGTACTTCAATTTCTTACTGATGACGACTTTATTCCACCTTCGATAGAGGATTTTCCGGCATTATTGACGTCCTACGTAGTGTTCTTATCTCCAGATGTTCCTTAAGTTACGCTTGTCAACGTTAGATATGACTAGCCATCTTTCTGACGACTCCGTGGATTGGTCACCTCCTCCTCCTCCTCCTCCTCCTCCTCCTCCTCCCCTGGCGGCAGGATGGCGGAACCCTGCCTACCTGGAGGAGAGGAGGGGGAAGGAGGTGCGACACTCGCTGTTGTGAATAGTTCTCTCTATACCGTAACTCTCTGGCTCAGATGGGAGGCATCAGACGTGGGTGTTGAGGAGAGAGAGACAGAGAAAGAGAAAGATGAAAAAAGAGGGAAAGGGATTGAAGAATGAAGGAAAAGTACAGAGAAAGCGAGTGCTGAAATAGACACTGTACAGTTTTGAGATAGAGTGTGTTGCAGGAAAAATATATAGTGAGCTGGGGATCCGACATCCCAGAATGCAAGGGTGAAAAGGTGGATTTTTCTCCCCCGTAGCAGAGCAGACTTCTGTTCTTGCTGTGTGGCACACTGGGAGAGGCAGGAGGCAGAGATAGTGAGATTGGGAGAGGCAGGAGACAGAGGTAGTGAGGCTGGGAGAGCCAGGAGACAGAGGTAGTGAGGCTGGGAGAGGCAGGAGACAAATTTAGTGAGGCTGGGTGAGGCAGAAGACAAAGGTAGTGAGGCTGGGAGAGGCAGGAGACAGAGGTAGTGAGGCTGGGAGAGGCAGGAGACAGAGGTAGTGAGGCTGGGAGAGGCAGGAGACAAAGGTAGTGAGGCTGGGAGAAGCAGTAGACAGAGGTAGTGAGGTTAGGAGTGGCAAGGGAGACTGGGAGAGGCAAGGGAGAGTGGGAGAGGCAAGGAAGGCAGATCTGTGAGAGGGAGACGGATAAAGGAGAAGCCAGACGTAAGAAATGTAACGAATCATTCTAAAATGGCGTGACGCAGAGAGAGGAGTAATCCCACGTGGCGATGACTTTGTATGACGCGAACACGTGGTCACGTGGTGGACGTGCACGTGACGGAAGAGCATCTGACGAATGCCAGACGCCGCGTGTGATCCCACGAGCTGCCGAGTGAGGGAAGTCAAGCAACGAGGCCCCCGGAGGCAGGAAGTGTTCCGTGGCCTCCAGCACAAGAGGGAGACGTGGCGGAGGCAGGAAACACGAGGAGGAGGAGGAGGAGGAGGAGGAGGGAGCTCAGGATCTTCAAAGGCACCCCCCCTCCCCCAATCCCTCCCCATCCCCCACCCACACCCCACTACCCACCCCAGAGCCTCTCACATGACAGGAGAGAGAGAGAGAGAGAGAGAGAGAGAGAGAGAGAGAGAGAGAGTAGTGGGTCGGGGAGAGCTGGTGAAGGCGGACGACGGGGAGACGGATGAAAGATGGTGAGAGGGAAGAGATAATGGCGCCGGGAGAGAGAGGGGCGAAAGAGTGAAGGGAGAGCGAGGAGGGATGAAAGAATGGCTGAGTGTTGAGAGGTTAGGGTGGAAGCGGTAGAGAGATAGACAGAGGGAGAGGGATGGATCGGAGAGTGACAGGTAGACAGAAGGACGGAGAGGCTGACTGCTCAGAGACAGACAGATAAACCGGTGGGAAGAGGGAAGGAGAGATAGCCAGAAGAGAGGCAGACAGAGATAGGAATGGAGACAGACAGGAGAGTGCTAGAGAGAGAGAGAGACAGAGAGGAGAGTGGCAGAAAGCAGGGTTAGGCAAGGAGAAACACAAAATAACCAGAGAGAGAGAGAGAGAGAGAGAGAGAGAGAGAGAGAGAGAGAGAGAGAGAGAGAGAGAGAGAGAGAGAGACGGAGATAGCCGGTGAGAGGGGAGGCGGGGAAGGTTGAAAACATGGGACGGGACGAACGGGGGAAGTGAGGGTGTTTTGGAGAGAGGTATGGTCTGGGAGAGGGAAGGAGTGATGGAGGAGGAAGTCTCAAGATCTCAGGAGGGAGGGAGGGAGGGTAGTGGTTAGCTACTGCTGGGAACCTGAGTAGGGAGGGAGGGGTGGGTGATGGAGCAGCACCCCGAGAAAATAGAGGGAGAGAGGGAAGGAGAGTGATGGAGGAGGAACTCCCTAGAACTGTACACGATCAATACCCTGTGTTCTACACACACACGCACACACACACACACACACACACACACACACACACACACACACACACACACACACACACACACACAATTCGTGTGGATTGTAAGAGATCAGAAAAATACGTAAGCGTATTGCAAATGTCAGGATGCAATTCTCATTACGTCAGAGAAGTCTAAAAATGCGGATCAAGAAATACTCGTGTTTTCCTGGGAGACCTGACCAGAACACGCTGTTTGATATTGATGATTGTTAAAGTTTTGTGTTGCAGAGAATCATGGTAATTTGAAACGCCCGACTGACATTTCTTGAAGTTCAATTTACGTGTCTTGGTATTTGATAAAGTTTATATATATAATATATATATATATATATATATATATATATATATATATATATATATATATATATATATATATATATATATATATATATATATATTCTTTTATCACAGTTTTCAGCGTTAGCGACGTAACACCAGGAACAAAGAGAGGCCGCATCCGCTCACATCCAGTCTCTAGCTGTTATGTGTAATGCAACGAAACCACAGTTATTTATCGACATCCAGGCTCTACAGAACTTTGTATGGTTTACCCTGGACGCTTCACATTTCTGGTTCAGTTCACTGACAGCACGTTGACCCAAGTATACCCCATCGTTCCATTGCACTCTGTTCCGTGCACGCCTATCTCCCTCCTGCATGTTCAGGCCTAAGTCGCTCAAAATCTCTTTTATTCCAGCCTTCCATCTCCCGTTTGGTCTCCCAGTTCTCCGTGTTCTTTCCATTTCTGATACATCCACTTTGCCAAACTTTCTTCACGCATTCTGTCCATATGTCCAAACCATTTCAGCATACCTTCCTCTGCTCTCTTAACAACACTCTTTATTACCACACATCTCTCTTACCCATACATTACTTACATGATCAAACCACCTCAAACATTTTATAGCCAAATTATCCACCCTCCTCCGCACAGACTCATCTATAACTCATGCATCCCATCTATTCGCTATTTTTTGGACTATTTCCTCAAACATGCCCATTTTTGCTTTCCTAGATAACGTTCTCGCTTTTCACACATTCTTCATCGCTCGCAGAACCTTCGCCCCCTCCCCCACCCTATGACTCACTTCCGCTTCCATGGTTCCATTCGTTGCCATGTCCACTTCTAGGTATCTAAAACACTTCACTTCCTCCCAAGTTTTCTCCATTCAAACTCACCCCAACCAGCTATATACACAATCCCAGGACCCCTATTCTGGGGCTTATGCAGCTTCGAGGTTGACCTCGACAGAGGATCAGTGAATTGATGGAGAATGTGACATGGTAGACGATAGCTCAGAAAGTGGTCATGTTCGATTTCCTTTCAAAGTGAAAACCCATCAAAATAGATTGAAAACAACACGGCGAAGACGTTGCCGTTACAAGAAGTATAAGATATTGCCGGAAAAGACAGGAATAAATCGTAAGGAAACTGAAATGACGCATTGAGATTGAGGTTGATCGAATTAATCGCTGGGAAAATTCGGTATGACGCACCGGGAGGCGGAATGAATCGCTGGGAAAGACGATATGACGTGTAGGGCGTGGAGTGAATCGGAAGTAGGTGTAAGTGCTGCATGGTTGGGTGGGTTTACGGTAATGGCCCACGGGGGTGAGGTGCGAAGCTCTGTCTACCCTCAGTAAGCCAGACGTGCGGCAACAGACAGCCAAAGCCTGGGTGAGGATGGTGGAGGACGTCCTCAGATAATTACTGCAATAAAAGCTTCAGACGTCGTTGGACCCCTCAACCCCCCGAGCAGCAGCAGACGAGCTGCCGTAGAGTGTGGCGCTGGTGGGCCAGGGTGGAGGGAGGGAGGGAGCGTATGACAGGAGAGGGACGGAGAGAAGAGAGCAAGAGAGGGATGGAGTGAGGCGTAGAAAGAGAGAGAGAGAGAGAGAGAGAGAGAGAGAGAGAGAGAGAGAGAGAGAGAGAGAGAGCCATAAAGGCAAAAGGGGAAGGGGAGAGAGAGAAAGAGAGAGAAGAAAACAAGATACCAGCCAGCTTTACGTACGGGGTGTAGTGAGAGGAGGAAAATGATATGAGTGGACGCTGTTATTTACTGGTAGTGTTCGTGGCGAAAGGTAGGGCGCGGGGGAATATTATGGGCGGCCTAGTGGGCCGAGGATGTAATGGACGGGGAGTGGCTGTGCGGGAGACAGAAGCTGAAGGTCAAAGAAAGGATGAAGACACGAGAAAAGAGAACCGAGTCGAGTATTTCATCCCTCAGAGGGAGGCTTGGAAGCCTCATCCAGCGGTGGACGAGACCCCCCACCCTCGCGTCGCCGAGTTGGTTTACACTTGGCTCTGGCATCATACGGTCGTGTCACTAGTGATGTTGTGATGGATGACTGTGGACGGCAGTAGTCGAGGTGACGCCCCCTCCCTCCGTGACGGTGGCTGCAGACCCAGAGGCCTCCAGCAACACCACACTGGGATTTCATTACCCTCTGGCGGACGTCACTAGTGATTTGATTAATGTCTTTCTGATGTACAGAAAATCAGGTCCCTGATGGTTCGCATGCACATGAGCAGAGGAGTTGAAAAAAACAGATCCCAAAATCTCAGGAACTTCGGCTAATTTACCGGAGTGTGTCAGGGTAAGATATCCTGGGAAACATAAGACGCAGAAGGGGAAGGGAACTTTTCCCAACAGCGTGGCTCCCGAGTTTTCTCATCTCCCACAGCTCTCGAGATATCGCACTGGGAGACGAAGCTCCTGGCCTCAGGGAAGTGTAGGAGGGTAACGCCCCACTCTTGTATATATCCTGAGGAGGTGCAGCTCTTGTCAATGATGAGAAGTCGCGCCTTGATTGTGGGTGCTGGAGGCGCTGGATGGGGAAGTTGTAAAGAGGAGGGAGTAGATGCTTGCTCATGGGTGGTGTGTGAGGGGTGTTGGTTGCGTGGAAACCTGCTTGGTGAACGACACCACACTTCGTCTTGCCCAACACACTTCCTCAGTCATTCTCTAGCTGCATGAACCTCTTGGTAATCAACAATATTTTATATAAGATGAGGTATAGGACCAAGTCGTTTCAAGGTTTCATTTAGAACGCATTTAATACTGTGCCACAGATGTACCGGAAACATGCTGCTTGCTTATTGAAGGATGGAAAGGATGGTGACACCTTCAGAATATGTCTGACCCGACTCGTAGACTGAGGTCATGATTCCAGTGGTGGTGGTCGTGGCCGCCCGGGCTGCACCACTGGGTCGGGGAGGCAGCGAGGCTCTCTCACCAGCACAAGTGAATGTAACGCCCCTGGCTGGAAGGGCGGCAGTGATGGAAAAGGTCGTTGGTAGCTTAAAACCAGGAGTGTCGGTGTTGACGCTTGCCTCTTCACTTGGGGTGGACGTAGATGAGGTGGAGCAATACGTCCCCCTGACTGAGGCTGGAATAAGGTTGCTGGGGAGACCAGAAGGTGGTTAGTGTCATATGTGGCAGCTGTGCTGTACACCTCGGGGTATGTGGCTGCCTGGCACCACCTGCTACACGGGTATCTGCTCCTGCCTCGCTCCCTCCTTCACCTGGAGTCATCATGCTGGCCCTGTACTGCCCAGCCCTCCAATCGTCCTCTGTTGACAGTATCATCATAAGACCCACCTTTAGGCTCGTAGCTCCTAGCCCTTCCTCCTGCCTCAGGGAGGTGTAACCTCCAGGTGCCACCCGCCCTGGCCTGGGGTCCTCCTTGCAACCAGACGAACCTCTGCCAGACATACACACGCACTCAACCGGCCAGTCAGTAGCCTCGTAGAGTCACCACACTAGGGCATTACCCGACCCGTGACCCCGTCTGGTAACCTCCCCGTAACACACATACCCTCCCGTCACGCGTGTGTAACGTAACATCCTGAGGTGACGGAAGCTGGTCTTGCCAGCCGTAACAAAAGTCTATGTTGTAGGCAGGTTAGGGTGTGTGTGTTGCCGTCTGTCCCACCTGGCAACGGGCGCTGGTGACACACGAAGACTACCACTGGTGAACCACAGTGTTGCGCTACACCGCTGGACGCATGTTGTACATGTCAATCATATCTGTAGCACTTTCGACGGTGGCGTTACCGCTTATGTCCTTACAGGAGCGATGAGTGGGTTGTGGTGAGGACACTCCAGGTTCCAGTTCAGCGCGGGAAAGTGAAAATCAATCTGGATAATGAAGGCCGCAGTGGTACGTGGTGAGGACTCTGGTAGAGTACATGGGGAAGAAAGAGAACAGAAGACCTGGTGGTCTGCGACGAGGATATGTTGGGGGATAGTAATATTATTCTGTTTTCCTTAATGTTTTTAGATACAGACGGGGCAGTAAAGCAGAAGGCTCCTACCTACCAACCAACACAGAGACGGGATGGTATAGCAGAAAGGCCCCTCCTTACCAACCAACATAGATAGAGACGGGACAATAAAGCAGAAAGACCCTCTTTACCAACCAATATATATAGAGAGACGGGACAGTAAAGCAGAAGGCCCCTCCCTGCTCACCAATATAGATGGGGATGGGATAGTGAAGGAGGAGCCTCCTCCTAACATTGCCACTCCCTCCAGCCCATCAGCCGGCAGGAAAATAGCCATGGAAGAGCGCTGCATCCTACAGAAACTATGCTGATGTAGAAATTATATGGGAAAAGATAAAAGGAAAAACACACCCTGATCTTAATGCTGCCGCCGGAGACTGTAGGGAAGAGGGACGTAAGCCACTACTCCAGGGAAAGAAGACGTAATTCATCGCGATCAACTTTCTGGTGGGACGATAAACTGCCTTGTTTACTGATGAGTCATATCATTAACGCATTCATCCACCCGCGTTGCCCGGGAATGTGATAGTCTTTTGGTGCAGACAACATCAGATGGTCCTGCGGTTATCAAGTCTAGTGTTCTCCGTCTCTGCTTTTGGGAGGATGGAGAGGGGGGGAACTTTCCTCCAAGTCTGTGGTACAACTTCCCTTCAGCTTAATCCCTTCATTTCTGGTCAGTTTACCTCATTACCTCGCTCGAAGAAAAAAAAAGAAAAAAGAAAACGATCACGTCATGGAAAATGGTATTTTGAAGACTTCTTTTATTATTGGGTCTCAGAATTTACGTTCGTCCCCTGAATCCTGGCACGTATGAAACACTGGATTCCAAAGACCATAACAATGATGTGGTTAGGTATTATAAGACCAAGTGAACTCAGGACACGTGACACATGTCGTTCATCTGGAGGCCGAAGGTTAATGATTTGTCTCTTCTGAATTTGCCAGATGTCACCATCAGCCGTACCTATTGTGAGGGAGGAAGAATGAGAGTCGTCACCTCACCTTGGTGTCTGCTCTGGAGTCCTGCTAACTGACGAAAGCTTATTTATTTTCCCTCTTTTATTTGGACGTTGGGATGAGCGACGGCTGGTTTATTGCTGCGGCCACGCTCGCGCTGTGTGTGTGTGTGTGTGTGTGTGTGTGTGGTGGGGGGGGGGGGGGGGTAAAGGGGTCACAAAGGGTCTCCGGAGGTCAGAGCTCATTGGGCAAGTAATTACTATATGAACTGATGTAACGTTGGTTCATTTCTTAAGGTTACAGTGTGTCATATATAGTAGGTTTATCTGCTGGATGCGAAGAGTGGGTACAGTTTTAGGTATCTCATTATTAGCAGTGTGGTGTTATCCTGTATCTAGCGAGGTTTGCTTGGGTCTATCCCTAAAGGGTTCTGTTTCATCACAGTTTAAGATACTGCGTTCTCTCCGTGTGTCCATGTGTCTGGCTTTAGAATTTACAGTTCACATGATCAGCAGCTCCAGATAGGCCAGAGCGCCAGTGCTAACTATAACCTGGCCTTAGTGTTAGCAGACAGCATCTTGTGGTCTGATGATCATGTTACGTTTTCTACATACATGTTTGACTTGACGTATTTCAGCGTGATGGAAAATGGGAGCTACTTGCGTCTATGTGCTTTCATCTTTTTGCGTTATAGGGATCTGTCATATCCTTCGTAGATACAGTTTTACTTGTATTTAACAAACCCACTGTTGTTATCGACAGCTTCTCTATCAAGTGTAAGTTTGGCTATGAAGCATGAGCTCTATCATTGTCCCGGAAGGGAATCCATCGCAGTTATATTTGAATCCCACGAACCAGTAACCCTCCACATATCCACCCTTGGCTTCAGAGACCAGCATGTTACACTGTGTGGTCAGGGTGTTAAGACATCGCAGTTATATTTGAATCCCACGAACCAGTAACCCTCCACATATCCGCCCTTGGCTTCAGAGACCAGCATGTTACACTGTGTGGTCAGGGTGTTAAGAGCGAGTAGCAAGGTTGAAGAAGCAAGAGATAATCAAACTATGTGTGGCAGTGATGTTTACAAGCTTGAGACGATGAGTATGACAGACAGCTCGTTCTGTAGTGTAGATGTCCGATTGTTTAGTGTAACATTCTTCCTCCCACCGTTACCATAGGGCTGGATGACAGTGGCTGTACTTTCAGCCTCCCCAGTGTGTCACAGCTTTGCGAGGCAGCCACCAGCCGAGATGCGCTGGGATAGTCTACGGTATTTTCAGTGTGGGGTGTCTGTCTGCGTTCGTGAGCGCTGGTTCCGGCCGAGTGTTGACGGTGAAGACTGTGAGTGATCAGTTTCTTAGGTGGACAAGTAGGTATGATGATTACAAAGGACTTATCTACCAGGAAGGCGGGGAAATCCTGCTGCCTTCTAATGTAATACGACTTTTGTACTTCAAGATATCATCATGTTAGTGACTGTTTTCTGTGTCTTCGCAGATTCAATGGTGCCGTGTCATAAATGGTGTCACAATTCTGTAGTCGAGACAACATGATCTGAATATTCACGCAGGGGCTTCAGTCCTATTATAAGAGTGATTTCAAGTGTCGTCTCCTCGTTGCTGGGTATATCAAAGTCTTTCCGTATGTTCAGCACTTTGTGGTCTTTCGAGCAGTAAAGTACGAATCTTAAGGATTCATTCAACATATTTTCTTTCTCTATTTTGTCCATACCTTTACTGTTATATAGGCTCGAAGGTGGTGCTTGATAGTCTTATCAGAGACCTTACGTAAGGTGAGTAAATGATTTCCGCATTGGTCATATTTTGTACCATAATTAGCACTGTGCCCGGGACCTGTTTTCCTTCACCCCACCGACTATTCAGCTCTCCCAGAACAAAATTTGATCGTGTGATTTCCTTTCTCTAGTATTGACGATGATGATGATGCACGAGATGCCTCTAACCCTCGGGAAACAGACTTGTGGTGTGTGGGTATTTGTGTGGAAATGTTGTAGAGAGAAATAAAAGAATTCGAAGCGAATGTGATGGTTATTGTTAATAAAGATCTCTTACACTGCGAATCCCTCACACCAGCCTGGGAAGGCCGCGCTGAAGTACGGAGGAAGAGAGAGAGAGAGAGAGAGAGAGAGAGAGAGAGAGAGAGAGAGAGAGAGAGAGAGAGAGAGAGAGAGAGAGAGAGAGGTATGGGAGAAGAACCCGCCGAAGTTCTGGACAGAGATCTGGGTGGGTTATTGAAGAACCGAAGCAGTCGACTTTGTAGCGTGAGTTGGTCTTCCGTGTGTGTGTGTGTGTGTGTGTGTGTGTGTGTGTGTCGGGTGTGGTCCTTCCCGGCCAGCCAGAGGAGGTACACCATCAGCGTGGTCTGTGGTTGTCCTCACGTCACCTGATGTGTAGTAGTGATGGAGAGGCGGGGGGGGGGGGGGTCTGGCAGGTGCTTGTTCTCTCTCTCTCTCTCTCTCTCTCTCTCTCTCTCTCTCTCTCTCTCTCTCTCTCTCTCTCTCTCTCTCCTGGACGACTACGTCCCTGTAATATATATATATATATATATATATATATATATATATATATATATATATATATATATATATATATATATATATATATATATATATTTTCTGCCGTGATCCCCCCTTTTCTGTCCCAGAGGAGCGTTGGTTGTGCCAAGTCCTGCAGAGCGAGGGACGACATCCAGACCTCTCTCTCTCTCTCTCTCTCTCTCTCTCTCTCTCTCTCTCTCTCTCTCTCTCTCTCTCTCTCTCTCTCTCTCTCTTCCCCTATCTCTCGAGGGGAATTTCCACTAAAGGGGAATGTTAAGTAAAGGGGAGAGGCTACAAGAGTATGTTAGAGGGAGTGGGAAGGAAAAAATATCGGAAGTGTGTGTGTGTGTGTGTGTGTGTGTGTTGGAAATGAAAAACATCTGACGACCTCACCAGAGAGAGAGAGAGAGAGAGAGAGACAGAGAGTAGAGAGAAAGAGAGAGAGAGAGAGAGAGAGAGAGAGAGAGAGAGAGAGAGAGAGAGAGAGAGAGAGAGAGAGAGAGAGAGAAGTTATGAGGGAAGTTGTGATGAAGACGGGTGAAGGGAAGGAACACGGATATGAAATAGACATCAAGATGGGGAGGAGAGGCAGAATCTTGGAGGGGAAAAAGACGGAGAAGCGAAGCAGCAACGAGGAGAGGAAAGGATATGGAGGGAAACTCACGAGAAGGTGAGGTGACCTGGAATGAAGAAGAGGGTAATCTAGAAGGATGGAAGATGATGACCCCTGGAAGTCGGGGGAGTTGGCAAGTTTACCAAGAAGGAAGGAAGGAAGGAGGGAGGGATGGTGATCTATAAGGAAGGAGTTATGGAGAACTAGAAGGAAGGAGGGATGATGATCTATAAGGAAGGAGTTATGGAGATCTAGAAGGAATGAGGAATGGTGATCTATAAGGAAGAAGTTATGGAGATCTAGAAGGAAGGAGGGATGATGATCTATAAGGAAGGAGTTATGGAGATCTAGAAGGAAGGAGGGAAGAATCTGCTGGGGAAAGCACGGATGATGAAGCGGAAAATTCAGAGACGAAAATCAGAAACAGAAAGTGATAAGTGCGCTGTGATGGAGACAGGCAGGGGAGAAGGTCGGTAGTGTTGAACGAAGTGGCAGATCTACCTGTGAGGACACCTTCACTACCACCACACAACACTTGAGAACCTCCACACAACACTTCAGCTCCACCACACAACCCTTGAGCCATACCACACAACACTTGAGACCCTCCACACAACCCTTCAGCCCCACCACACAACCCTTCAGCCACACCACACAACACTTGAGCCACACCACACAACCCTTCAGCCCCACCACACAACCCTTCAGCCACACCACACAACACTTGAGCCACACCACACAACACTTGAGCCCCACCACACAACACTTGAGCCACACCACACAACCCTTCAGCCCCCCACACAACACTTGAGCCCCACCACACAACACTTGAGCCACACCACACAACACTTGAGCCACACCACACAACCCTTCAGCCCCACCACACAACCCTTCAGCCCCACCACACAACCCTTCAGCCACACCACACAACACTTGAGCCACACCACACAACCCTTCAGCCCCACCACACAACCCTTCAGCCACACCACACAACACTTGAGCCACACCACACAACACTTGAGCCCCACCACACAACACTTGAGCCACACCACACAACCCTTCAGCCCCCCACACAACACTTGAGCCCCACCACACAACACTTGAGCCACACCACACAACACTTGAGCCCCACCACACAACACTTGAGCCACACCACACAACACTTGAGCCCCACCACACAACACTTGAGCCACACCACACAACACTTGAGCCCCACCACACAACCATTAAGTCCCACCACACAACCCTTGAGTCCCACCACACAACCCTAGACTAACACACAAACCCATGAGCCCCACCACACAACCATTAAGTCCCACCACACAACCCACTGAGTCCTACCACACAACCCTTGACTAACACACAAACCCATGAGCCCCACCACACAACCATTAAGTCCCAACTCACAATCCACTGAGTCCTACCACACAACCTTTGACTAACACACAAACCCATGAGCCCCCACCACACAACCATTAAGTCCCACCACACAACCCTAGAGTACGACGAGGATCACTAAGTGCAATCAGAGTTCACGGTGTAGGTCACACTGCCTGTTGGTGGCTCACGGATATGACCAGAGAACAACGTGCGGTGTTGGAGTGAGGAAGCATCCCATCGGCTCAGTGTGAGGAACCGCGCACCAGAGGGCTCAATACCTCTTGGACCCCAGTGCTCATCGTCAGTATCTGTGTGAACGGTGTGGTAACTGGATCCACCGGTGGCATTCGAACATTCCCTGGAGTTTGAAAATTAGGGGAATGGAACCCAGGTTAGGGGGGAGGAGGGCGGGCTGCTACCCGAGGATTCTGAGTGATGTCGAGGGTGAGCCACCTGGAGGTGGTGGCTGGGGGCCTAGTACTGTGACGGTAGGAGGTGGGACGGGGTTGGAACCCACCAAGGCTTGATGTGCATGGCTATACAGTCTTAGTTTGGTTGACGGGGAGGTGGTTGTTGGTCGTGTGTCCGGTTGACGGGGAGGGGGTTGTTGGTCGTGTGTCCGGTTCTGCTAAGGTTGTTGTTGTTGTTGTTGTAGAGGTGCCGTATAGTCTGGAGACTTGTTGTCGATGAACATCTATCGAGCACCTAGGTGCATTCACCCAGGGAGGAGCACCGTCAGCGTGGATTGAGGATGCACAAGACGGGGTGTCCCGTCCCTGTGTCCTGTGGCAGGCGAGGCGAGTGGTGATGGCGGCACCTCGGCAGCCCCACACACAGCCTGACGACACTCGCCCAGGAGGTAGACACACCATGGCATGAGTCATCACACCAGCCCAGGGCTGGTGTGTGTCTGTGTGTGTGTGTGTGTCTGTGTGTCTGTGTGTGTCTGTTTCATGATCATGAGCAACGCTGACATTACTATACACTCTCTCTCTCTCTCTCTCTCTCTCTCTCTCTCTCTCTCTCTCTCTCTCTCTCTCTCTCTCTCTCTCTCTCTCTCTCTCTCTCTCTCTCTCTCCACCTCCCTGAGGTATGGTATATAACTCAGGAGTATGTCGTCAGGGAGTCCTGGTTATACCCGGCCAGTATGCGACATATAGACATATGATTAAAACTACCTTCGTTAGCCTAATGGAGGGCACAGGGGACGGCCTCATGAATGAGTCGCGAAACTCATCTCTGTATCCTGAGGACATAGGGGTTATTAACCTCTGGCAGTCGTCAGGGCTTAGGAAACTCGAGCGATTATTTGAAAGATTTATATAAACTTCGACCTTAGATTAGGGCTCTTTAAGGAATAAAATTGTTCGGTTACAACTTAAGGATGCTGTAACCTGTGGTTGAAATTTCAGCATTACGATGGCTCTGTATAAGGGCCAGTGTGTCATGACGGCTGTGGCCTGGCTTAAGGAGCCTATAACCTCTTCTCTCTCTCTCTCTCTCTCTCTCTCTCTCTCTCTCTCTCTCTCTCTCTCTCTCTCTCTCTCTCTCTCTCTCTCTCTCTCTCTCCATCTCAGGAGGTGAGGTAATGCGCTATGAACCAGGAAGGCCGGGAGAGGTTGTAGCTACTCTGAGTAATTGCTTTCCTTCTGTGGAAGTTGTAGGGTTGTTGTGGGGGGGGGGGGGGGGGGATGGTGGCAGCGCCCTCGTCTGGGAACCTAGAGGAGGGGGGAGGGGGTGCTACCTGAACCCCCCCCCCCCCCCGCGCATAATGCGACCCCTGTGGGTATGCTGGCTTGACCTATGACCTGACCTGCTTATGTGGCCCGTTGACCCACACAGTATCACAGGAACGAGAGGAATGGAAGATATGAATTGACCGGTGGTGGCGTTGCTGACGCAGACCGACGCTCACGTCGCGTCAGTCTGCGTCAGTAGCACCTGGCACGCCACGCCACGCACCCTACCCGTGTCCGTTGCTGCACCCACAGGGGAGGAGGGACGGCACCGTGCAACGTACTGCACCAGAGGGCAAGGTACAGTAGCAGCAGCTGCTGCTGCCAGACATCCATCTTCCCCGGTTGAAAAGACCATCAACCACCCACCCCGTCCGTCCCGTGGTGGGAGGTGTGTCTAGGGAGCGTAGGGGGGTGTGGGAGGAGCTCTGGGTGAGAGCGTAAAGGTGTGAGGGGAGCTGTGAGTGAGAGCGAATGCAAGAGACAGAAGGAGTTGGAGGGACATATGTCACTCGTAGTGAGAAAGAGAGAGAAAGAGATGGATAAGTGGAGGCGGAGGAGGACAGGAGGCCACAGCAACCCGTGGTGTACACACACACACACACACGGCAGGACTGGGACACTCGTGATGAAGTGAGTGTTAAGGGGGTGGTCGGTCGTGAAAGCGTGCGAGGAAGAGAGGGAAATGCAACGGACTGTGGAGAGAAAAGATGAGGCAATAACGAGAAGAGGGAGGGAGGGAGACGCGGTACTGTAAGACCAGGGGAGGATGTAGGGGAAGCCCGGTCTTGTGGTACGTCTCGGGGAAGATGGATGACGAGGGTGGAGCAAGAAGACGAAGATGGGAGAGTGAAGGTGAGGTGATGATGGAGGGGAAGGTTGGGGGTGTGGAAGGTGAAGGGTTAAGTTTAACCTCCCCCATCCGTGTGTGGGGAGCACAGTAGGAAAGACGGGGAGCAAGCTGTAGAGGACGAATAGATAAGTCATGGTGGAAGAAAGACACAGGGAAGAGAATAACAGGGAGATACAGAGATGGAGAATGATCCGAGAAAAGAGGGAGAGAGGGAGAAGGGAAGAGTGAGCGGTATTAACAAGAGGATGCACACTAAACAAAGGAAGGTAGTACATGGAGGGGAGAGTTGCCCACAGGGGAACACTGAGTAAACAGGAGTGGAGAGTGAGGACTGTGAAGAAGAAAAACAGGAGCAAGAGAACAGGGGAAAAGTATAGAGGGAGGGAGGGAGGGAGGAGAAGACCCACTGGTCGCTGGGTCTACTGTGGAGGGCCGTTCTGTGTACTGTGTAGGGCCGTTGAGTGTACTGTGGAGGGCCACTGGGTGTGCTGTGGAGGGCCACTGGTGGCGTTGGTGTGGAGGGGCAGGTGGCGCTCACCGGGCCAGGCCAGGGAGGAGTCCCTCACACACATAGCAGTACGTACCTCCCGATCCCTGTGTATGCTTGGTGGTGTAAGACCCACCATACGACCCATCGCGTCTCTACACCGTGTTCCGCAGCTCCACCTCAGCCACAGTGGCTGGAAAAAAAAAAAAGCAATCGAAAAAAGAAGTTAATCTTAGCACAGCGGTTCATCACTCACGCCTCAGGTGTCAAATGACACCCCCAGCCATTTCAGGCGAAGGTCGAGAGCTCTTTAGTTCTCGAGAATCAACATCTCATTTCTGTTTTTCTTTCATATGATGGTCGACAGGTATATGTGTACGTAGATACGTACATATGTACCGTGTGTTATGACGGGAGGTGAGGTACACGTGTTAGGTCGACGGCAGCCTCATGTTGCCCCTTACAACATGTGTCAGTCTGTCCTATAGTGTTTTTAACTGTTCTTCACCTACAACATCAACTCCCCCCCTCCTCTTATATATGTAAGTATATTGAGAGAGAGAGAGAGAGAGAGAGAGAGAGAGAGAGAGAGAGAGAGAGAGAGAGAGAGAGAGAGAGAGAGTGTTACCGGACTCCTCTTGCTTGTGATCACACCGCGAGGGAAGAGTCCCCAGTGGCGAGGCTGTATCATAACAAACATGGATGTCAGAATATAGAGACTTGGCGTACGACGAACCCCACAGGCCGAGTCGGTCCACAAACTCATCGACAACGTGTATGAGACAATGTGTTGCATCGTAGATGACTGATCATGTGTTTGCTTCCACGTCGACACACACACACACACACACACACACACACACACACACACACACAACACACACACACACACCCGGCCGCCTACGAGGACTCAGTGTCACACCTACGTAGACATCATCGCCGGGAGCCGCCCCTCGCACCCCCCCATGATTACTGCCGGCGGGCGGGCTCACGGTCTCGCCTGCCGGTAATCTAAGGACACCAGCCGTTCTCATTAACAGCCGCCTCGACTTAAGCCGGACGTAAGCCCATCGGCATTGCCCAGGATTTATGACACTCCGCTCCCAGGAGTGATGTGATCTGCCGCCCCGAGACTGTGAGAGAGAGAGAGAGAGAGAGAGAGAGAGAGAGAGAGGGTGGGGGCGGGGGAGAGTTGCGTACGTACACATACTACGCAGACCCCGTGGTTAGAGAGAGAAAGAGAGATGATGATGATGGCATCTCTCTCTCTCTCTCTCTCTCTCTCTCTCTCTCTCTCTCTCTCTCTCTCTCTCTCTCTCTCTCTCTCTCTCTCTCTCTCCTCCCCCCGAGCACGGGACGACGCAGGCCTTGTTTTCCAGTAAACAAATGGCCTGACGTCACCATAAGACTGGTGTGACGTCACGAGGCGCCTGGCATGGTGACATCGAGCCAAGGAAGGTTCACGTGAAAGCCGGGGTCACGGGTTTGTACCGTGAGCGTTTTTTGTTGTGCCTCTTGGAGTCCCGTGTGGCGTTGGGGGAGGGAGGGGGAAGGGGTTTGGTACTCGGTGTTCCTGCAGGGTTGATTCTGTTACTTGGTCTTCGATGAGGTGCTGGAGGGATGGTTCTGTTCCTTGGTGTTCCTGGAGGGTTGATTCTGTTACTTGGTCTTCGATGAGGTGCTGGAGGGATGTTTCTGTTCCTTGGTGTTCCTGGAGGGTTGATTCTCTTACTTGGTCTTCGATGAGGTGCTGGAGGGATGGTTCTGTTCCTCGGTGTTCCTGGAGGATTGGGACTGTGTTCCTTGGCTCTCCTTAAGGGCCGGATTTGTTCCTTTGGTGCTCCAGGAGGGCTGGTCCTGTTCCGTGGTCCTCCTGGGGGGGTTAGTTCTGTTCCGTGGTCCTCCTTAAGGGTTACCTCTGTTCCTTTGGTGCTCCGGAAGGTTCATTTAGTTCCTTAAAAAAGAAAGCGTTGTTAGTGGGAGTGTACACAGTGTACCGAGGGTAAGAGGAGGTGCAGATGGATGTACACAGAGGCGGGTAGTGGCATGGTAGAGTGTAGATGATCGGAGACCTGTGTACAAGATGGTGTACAGTACACACGATCAAGTGTTACGTTGAGTTTACCAGCAGACAAGGCTCACGTGGGGCTGGCGCTGCAGGGTGTACTGGGGTGAGATAAAAGGCCCAGAGGAGGATATAGAGAGGAGTGGCAGTAGCGTAGAAAGGTGGGGAGGGTAAGGGGAGCGGCGGAGGAACATGCAAGGGGCGGGCGAGTGTTGCAGGAGTGTGGAGAGGGAGAGATCAGGGGGTGCAAGTGAGTGTAAGATGAGGGGTGGTGAGGAAGAGAGGGTTTAGTGAGGTGAAAATAAGGTGGGAAGTAATGTAGAGATGAGTCTTAGATGTTAATTTGGGGACGGGGGGTCACTCATATTTGAGAAGAATGCCAGATTGTTGGATGTCGAAGGTTCAGTGTTTACGTAAATGTTGAGGGACGAAGGTGGTGTTTGATGTCGAGGTCGGCTGGCATGGACGAATGATAAGAGATAAAGACAGAAGATGATGGACTTTGGTGGAGTGGATACGAGAGGGCAATGCACAAGTGATGCCGGGGAACACAAACTCACCTGGGGGGAAGGGACCCCATGCTGTCCGCAGTCACGTACCCGTCAACTGTACTGTCACAGGCCAACCTGTCACCCTCCTACGTCGTCATATGGTACCCACTGTACTGTCTGTTCTTGCCCTCCATCCCCACCCCCTCGCAGGGTTCCCTCCCACCCACACCGTCACACAGAAGCTGCGTCTACGTATATCTGTACAGCCGGAACCATTTTTAACTTAACTGTCAGGGGAGAGGGGGAGGGGGAGAATCATTGTACACGAAAGGCAGTGAAACAAGAGAATCCTGATCATGCCAGCGACCTGCTGGAGGCTGCGACACACACACACACACACACACACACACACACACACACACACACGCACACACACACACACACACACACACACACACACACACACACACACACACACACACACACACAACACAACACAGTCCGCCAACGAGACAGACGACGTAAAATAAACGGTAGAAGAAATAAAAAGAAAAGAAATACGAAGAAAAAAGGAACTGTAAAACCCGTTCCACAGGGAGAGAGAGAGAGAGAGAGAGAGAGAGAGAGAGAGAGAGAGAGAGAGAGAGAGAGAGAGAGAGACCAAAGGGGTAAATATTGAGGGGAGGGAGAAGGCGCGGTGAAGGGGAAGGAGAGGAGAGGAGATATATTTATAAAAAAAAAGGAAGTAAAATAAAATCCGGTGAGAGAAATGGCTGCACAAGCCAATAAATTGGAGTTATTTGCCCCCGCGACCGCCGACTGCCGCCCCCTCTTATTTATTTTGACCCGGGCGGCCCTCCCTGACTTTTATTATATCGTGTGTGGCGGTTGCTGACTTCTCTTTTATCGCGTGGGCCTCACTCAAAACCACGTCCAACAGAAATGTTCGTTCCTCCTGCTCCCCTCCTCCCCCGTGTGAGTCCGGCCTGCAATCTGACCCGTGTATTGCTGCACCTGCTCTGTTCCGTGTATTGCTACACTTGCTCTGACCCGTGTATTACTACACCTGCTCTGACCCGTGTATTACTACACCTGCTCTGACCCGTGTATTGCTACACCTGCTCTGACCCGTGTATTACTACACCTGCTCTGACCCGTGTATTGCTACACCTGCTCTGACCCGTGTATTACTACACCTGCTCTGACCCGTGTATTACTACACCTGCTCTGACCCGTGTATTACTACACCTGCGCTCTGACCCGTGTATTACTACACCTGCTCTGACCCGTGTATTACTACACCTGCTCTGACCCGTGTATTACTACACCTGCGCTCTGACCCGTGTATTACTACACCTGCGCTCTGACCCGTGTATTACTACACCTGCGCTCTGACCCGTGTATTACTACACCTGCAATCTGACCCGTGTATTACTACACCTGCAATCTGACCCGTGTATCATTACACCTGCACCGTCCACAGTGGCCAGGGTTGGCGGTGCCTGGCCAGACCCACGTATGTACACTTGAGGCAGATCAAACAAAAGACATTTTTGGAGGTCTGGAAAAATGATGTTGTCTTCTGTTGTGGAGTTATTTTTCATTTTTTCCTTCGTTCGTGTCCTATGAGCCTGACGTATCCTCTCTGTCATGATAGGAAGTTCAGACAACTGTAGTGGTGTATATGTTAAGCAGTGGGGGAGGGGAAGACCCACTTTATAAGCCATTGTTTACAGATAATATTTGAATGTTCGTTCATACTGTTCTCTCTCTCTTTGTGTGTGTGTGTGTGTGTGTGTGTGTGTGTGTGTGTGTGTGCAGGGAGAGACCCCGTCTCTCCTTCGTATGTTATTCTCACCCATCCGGTTATCACCGTGAGAGCATTTTCATCACCCCGGATGATGGTTTACCTCCGCGGTGTACATGAACGTGTCTCGTCCACCGTGTTATCATTATTATTTGTTGTCATTATTATTATTATTATTATTATTATTATTATTATTATCATTATTATTATCATTATCATTATTATCATTATTATTATTATTATTATTATTATTATTATTATTATCATTATTATTATCATTATCATTATTATCATTATTATTATTATTATTATCATTATTATTATTATTATTATTATTATTATTATTATCATTATTATTATTATTATTATCATTATTATTATTATTATTATTATTATTATTATTATTATCATTATTATTATCATTATTGTCATTATCATTATTATTATCATTATTATTATTCTTATACTTATTATTATTATTATTATCATTATTATTATCATTATTATTGTCATTATCATTATTATCATTATTATTATTATTATTATTATCATTATTATTATCATTATCATTATTATCATTATTATTATTATTATTATTATTATTATTATTATTATTATTATTATTATTATCATTATTATTATTATTATTATTATTATTATTATTATTATTATTATTATTATTATTATCATTATTATTATCATTATTATTGTCATTATCATTATTATTATTATCATTATCATTATTATCATTATTATTATTATTATTATCATTATTATTATTATTATTATTATTATCATTATTATTATCATTATTGTCATTATCATTATTATTATCATTATTATTATTCTTATACTTATTATTATTCTTATTATTATCATTATTATTATGATTATTATCATTATTATTATTATTATTATTATCAGTAGTATTATCATTATTATCATTATTATTGTTATTATCATTATAATCCTCCCTTGTATTGTGGCATTCAGCCATGCATCATCGCTTGCTTTGTTGTTGTGAATGAGGGCCCCACTAGCTAGCTGGCCTTTGTGTCATTCGTTCTTATTAATCCCCCCCCCCCCCCCCCGCTGCTCTCTCTCTCTCTCTCTCTCTCTCTCTCTCTCTCTCTCTCCTCTCTCTCTCTCTCTCTCTCTCTCTCTCTCTCTCTCTCTCTCTCTCACACAACACACACACACACACACACTAGCCAGCAGGAAAGACGGCATGACTTTCGCACAGAGAGGAATACACTGCCCCTAACCCCACCCCGTCTAGTCTAGTCGTTGAACACTGAACGACGACCCTCAAGGACATCTGCTGCTTGAACACGCGTCGGTCGTGTGGCTCAGGCTTATCTTCCCCGGCAGGAGCTCGTAGGGCTTCACCGTCGTCAGTGTTAGCCCCCCCCCCCCCCTCCGTGATTATGACACCTCCCCCTGCTGACAGTGACCCTGTGGGGAGCCACGCTGTCGCCAGGAGATCTTCAGCGACTACAGCACCTGGGGCCTCGTCAGCGACTACAGCACCTGGGGCCACGTCGTGTCCTCCTCCTACTCCTCCTCCTTCCTACTGCGCGACTTCATGACCCATGGTTTGCGCCGCGTTCCTCCTGCAGAAGCTCCGGGAGATGAAGCCACCACTCACCTTCTGCAGGAGGCTCACCTTCCCCGCACCAGCCTCCCGCGGGACACCTGTCTCTCACTACTCACTACACCTCCCCCTCCTCCTCGACCGCACCACCACTGGTTCCCTCCTCCTCCTCCTCACCTCACCCCACGTTCTCGCCCAGCTCATCATGAGCTACACTATCTCCGATCTTACTCCATGTATCATCGCTGTAGTGTGTACCTCGCTCTCTCTCTCTCTCTCTCTCTCTCTCTCTCTCTCTCTCTCTCTCTCTCTCTCTCTCTCTCTCTCTCTCTCTCTCCTGCAGTCTCTGTCACCACCACACGAGAGAGGAGAACTTCCACACACGCAGCGCTGAAAATCCCATCCTCATAATGTTGACTTTGTATCTTTTAATCATTACGTCGCCTGAAAAGGTTCGCGACCCGTGCCCCCCTCCTGCCACTAATATCATTATACAGCAGAGTGGCTTTGTTACTTTGATCTATGTCACGTGACCTGCTGCTTTGTTACTTTGATCTATGTCACGTGACCCTAAGCTGTGTTACTTTAATCCATGTCACGTGGCTCTTTACCTTTTGTTACTTTAACCCATGGACTGTTCCCTCCCCTTCCCTTCCTCCCTCCCTCCCTTCCTCCCTCCCTCGCCTTAATTACTTTGATCCTGGCCCTCCACCTTTGTTACTTTGACCCCTGTTTGTCTGCCATTGTTTTGAGCCCCGTGACCCCCCTACCCCACCCCACCCCCTGGTCTTCACGTTAATGAGTGCAGCCGGTCCCCCCCCCCCCCCCCCCCCTTGCCCAGAAGAGACCCTCCCTCGTGTAACATTACTCTCTCTTATTTTTCTCCCCCGTGAGTCTATTTCTTTCAATTTGAGACAACACGCTCCATCCATTACCTTCCCCCCCTCCCTCTCACCCACCCTCCCTCCAGCGTCCACCCACACACACACACACACACACACACACACACACACACACACACACACACACACACGCACCTCCACGCACCGCACACACGCACACACCTCCACGCACCGCACACAAAGTAATCACAGACGCGAGTAATCACAACCTTTGTGTATTTGTTTACGCTGATCACCCAGCGACCTGGCGGTGCGCGCTGTAAATTCCCTTCTTGCTCCAGTGTCGAGGATGTATGTCTCCTTGATGTTTACTACGTCATCAGGACCTTGTTGATAATGTACTCACTTGGATCTGACCTGTCGCGTATACATATACATGTACGTGCATGCATAAAAAAAAACCACGAGGCACCCCTGTATACATGTACATCTTAAACCACGAGGCAAATGGTTTCGTGCAGATTCCACATCTCGCGCACCACTGTGACCTGCAGCAGTATACATCACGCGCACCACTGTGACCTGCAGCAGTATACATCACGCGCACCACTGTGACCTGCAGCAGTATACATGCTACATATGTATTTAGAGTCATTCATTTCATAAGTGTTCGTTGTTTCCAGCCTGAGTGAGGTAGAGTCAGGACCAGACGACTGAGTCTTGTAGAAGAAAAAACAATCCGTACTTGGCTCCCTCGTCTGTTTAGTCTTATGGGAAAGAATGATACGTGAGAGGAGGGTTTCCAGCCCCATCACCCCCAACCCGCTGTAGTCGCGTCCTACGCAGATGTGTAGCCAGTATTATTTTTGCCTTATCACCAGGGATATATATATATATATATATATATATATATATATATATATATATATATATATATATATATATATATATATATATATATATATATATTTCTTTCTTTTCTTTTAAACTATTCGCCATTTCCCGCGTTAGCGAGGTAGCATTAAGAACAGAGGACTGGGCCTTTGAGGGAATACCCTCACCTGGCCCAATTCTCTGTTCCTTCTTTTGGAAAATTAAAAAAAAACGAGAGGGGAGGATTTCCAGCCCCCCCGCTCCCTCCCCTTTTAGTCGCCTTCTACGACACGCAGGGAATACGTGGGAAGTATTCTTAATCCCCTATCCCCAGGGATAATATATATATATATATATATATATATATATATATATATATATATATATATATATATATATATCATCACGGTTTTGTATATATTCTTTATATGTTGAACCTTTAAGATTAATTCATAGACTGTTTATTATTGTTATTGTTAATGTCTTTATTATTATCATTATTATTATTATTATTATTATTATTATTATTATTATTATACAGAGATGAGGATGTGTGGGTCAGACAGATGTCAATAACAGCTGGGACTCGAGTGGTTGTGTTTCTTGTAAGCTCCGGCAGTCGTCAGATCAGAGAGGGTCAGGCCGGCGGCTTCTCCACGGTGTAGTTCACTTCTTGGTTGTCGTCCCAGCTTTTTATCTGGCTGGTAAAGAAGGGCGAAGCCCTGGGGAAGTGGGTGAGATATGTTAGGGTTAAGACTACCAGGTGAAGTGGCGGAGGGCGTCGTGAACGTTTACGTCATTGATCGTATCTTCATCCATCGTTTTTAGATCCTCCATCTCTCCTTCTTCCCTCCCTCCCTCGCTCCCAAGATAGCATCGATGACCCTGGCACCCAAGAGTGCTCCAGGAAAACGCTGCTTTCAGGGGTGAGAATCGTGACTCTGGGGGAGAGTTCAGACGAGCTGTCGACGGCAGCCGGCGCGGTGGGTCGTCGTCGTCGTCGTCGTCGTCGTCGTCGTCCCCCCCCCTATGGGCTCCCTTACGAAGACAGGTCACCAGCAGGAGCAGACGACGGGCGTCATCCAAGAAGCAAGTGTTCGGGCTCACCATAGACGAGCAGCCGTCGTCTACCATCGCTGCCCAAGCCCGGCCGATGGGGGAGAGGGAGAGGCACAGGCCCCCTTTGCTTGCTGCGCGCCTCCCATACCCTGCTCGCCGCAAACCCACGTCAGTATATCATATTATGTGACCCTAGGACCTCTGTTGCTTGGGCTCTTACAGTTGCGAGGCTCCCTTACCGTCAGTAGGAGGGAAAGGATGGACGTCTTTTTGGAGCGAGGTCTTCAACGAGATTGTACTCCGGTGACGCAGTCTCACTGACGGTGGCGAACCGTCCTCTGCAGCCTGAATCAAGCGCTGGTCACCCACGTCTCCTGACCCAGCTTTACGTAGAGAGAATATGACCCACACTACACGTCTGTATACTGAGCCTCATTCCCTCGTAGGTCCCATCCTGCAGCGGATGCAGTTAGTGACACACACACACACACACACACACACACACACACACACACATACACACACAGTCGCCACTAAGTTTGTTGCACGTGAGAGGAAGTCAGTCATGTCAGTATGTGTATATATTGGGAAAAGGTGGAATGTCACCCACACACACACACACACACACACAAACACACACACACACACACACACACACACACACACACGACGGGATAAAGGGATGGCTTACATCTTCCTTACCCAAGGGAGGCGGAGTGTATGGTTGGCGCGGTTGTTTGAAGATGGCTTCCTTTCGGCCAGGTCTGCTGCACCAGGAGGACCGGCCGCCTTACACGACAAACACAGGGGAGAGCCACGGGCCTCGTACGCCTTCCTCCTCCTCCTCTTCCTCCTCCTCTTCTTCCTCTTCCTCCCACCTCTCCCCTTCTTCCACTCCCCCCCCCCCCTTTATCCTCCTCCTCTCCCTCCCTTACCACAGTTCTGTGATGACCTTTGAGAGGCCGCCCGTGGTGCCCTCCTCCTGCAGGAGTGGTGGTGATGGTGCCTCTTTCCCCCTCCCCCACCCAACATCGTGAACCTGTGTCATAATGTTTCACTCCAGCTGCCGTCGTCTGAGGCTTTATCGCTCTATCCCTTTACTTCTGCGACTTTGATGCCGGATTTTTACTTTTGTGTGTGTGTGTGTGTGTGTGTGTGTGTGAGAGGAGGATTGTGTGTGTGTGTGTGTGTGTGTGTGTGTGTGTGTGTGTGTGTGTGTGTGTATCACAGAGGTAGGGAGGGAGCCCTGTGTTTGCCGATGTTTATATGTTGGTCGATGTTAGAGGCTGGGGAGGGAAGGGTTTATTGGCTTCATGTTGCCTTTATTTGACACACAAATTGAGTTGGCAGTCTCTTGTTGTTACTCCCTCTCCCTCCCACCCTCTCTCCGTCTGTCTGTCTCTCTCTCTCTCTCTCTCTCTCTCTCTCTCTCTCTCTCTCTCTCTCTCTCTCTCTCTCTCCGTCTATCTATCTATCTATCTATCTATCTGTCTATCTCTTTCCTATTACTGTGTACTTCTCGAAGTGTCTTGTTGACTGCGAGGCAGCGACAACAACAAAAACCAACAAAAATGATCCACGAAGTTGTAATTAATGTCAGACCTCGAAAGCCATGGGAGAGAGGGAGGCGGGCGCTGTGGGGAGGCAGGAATGTTGATGGTAGCTTGGGGAGACAAGTCTTCATTTGGGGAGACAAAAGTCTTCCTGTGGGGAGGGACGAGGCTTGGCTTAGTGAAGACAGAAATCCAGGGAATGGAAGATGATGATAGTCTTGATATGAAAACTCTTTTGATTAGAGAAAGTGGGAGGTGGGAGGGGAAAGGAAGTGTGGGGGGAAGTGGGAGGTGGGAGGGGAAAGAAAAGGGGAAGGGTGAATGGGAGGTGGGAGGAGAAAGGAGGAGGAGAAGGAAAAGGGGGTGGGGTGGGGGGTTGAAGGTTGATCTCATGACGAGCGATGAGTTGTGATGTCATGAGTGGATCACCAGGTGTTGACCACCACCCAGTCCAGTAATACACCAGTGTTGCGTTCACGTCATCATTGCGTCACAGGTTGTTGACCAATGGGGCCAGTGACCAGGCATTATTGTACTCACGTCATCATTGCGTCACAAATCGCCAACCAGTGATCCAGCAGTGGTACAGAGATGTCTTTCATCATGAAGTAGACTCGGGTGTGACGGCACGAGTTATGAGCTGAGCCTTTAAGCTCTCTCCAAAGCGCCATAGACTGAAAAGAATCATTTATGTGAAGTATTCCCGTTTTCCCCCAGCACGGTAGGTTGAACATAAAGACACCAGACTGACGCAAGTGGGCCAACCAGTCGTGTGTTGGCCAGGTGACTTACGACGGCAACACACGACGTAGCACCGGCGTCAACACTCAAGTGTTTACCATCAGGTTACCTCCTCGTCCAACCATCACCCGGTGAAGGACGAGGGCGAGTGGAGGGAAGAACCAGCACATGACACTATAGGCCAGGTTATAGATTGATCAACCCAGCGTCAGGGCGTGCCTGCATAAGTGCTTGGGAGAGAGAGAGAGAGAGAGAGAGAGAGAGAGAGAGAGAGAGAGAGAGAGAGAGAGAGAGAGAGAGAGAGACCTTCCACCAGGTAGCATGGTCATGTGGCCTCCGTCACGCTGGAACGTCACGTGTTCCGCAGGAGGAGGAGAGGAGGAGAGGCAGTGAAGGCTGAGCCTTGAAAGGCTTTCCCTGTGAGGTGTCTATCAGCCGGGCATGTGAGGGACAAAGGGGGAGCGAGAACGCCTCGCCGGGGTCGGTTGAGAAGGTGGGGGGGCTGTAGGAGAAGGAGGAGGAGGTGGTGGGTGGGTTTCCTCCTCCCGGCCACAGCCTGAAGGGAGGAGGAGGGAGTGAGAGTGAGAGAGAGAGAGAGAGAGACGGGGGGGCTTCGCCCCGCCTCTCCCGTGCCTCACCCATCCCCAACCTCCTCCCACACTGCCCACCCGCCCGCCCGCCCGCCGGCCGAGGGGAGAGACACGACGCATCATTAAAATGCTTCTTTGTGGATCTTTGTCATCGTAGTCACTAAAATGTTCTTTACACTTTTTTTTTAAAAAAGGTCTGGTCCTGCTGATGTGACGTCATGGAACGTGGTGGCTGCCTCGGTGTTATTATCATAATTGTTCTTTGTTTGTTTGTTTGTTTGTCTGTGGAGAAAAGCGTGAGACTCGCGTTGCGTTTTGTAATTGTGATTGGGAGGAAATACTGTGTTATCTTTTTCGTAAAACCAGTCTGTGTAAACACCAGTAGACGGGTTTACATGTAGACCAGTCTGTGTAAACCAGTAGACGGGTCTACACCAGTCTGTGTAAATCTATAGACGGGTCTGCATGGTAGACCACCCGCTGTAAACCTCTAGACGGGTTTACATGTAGACCAGTCTGTGTAAACCTCTAGACGGGTCTACATGTCGACCAGTCTGTGTAAACCTCTAGACGGGTCTACATGTAGACCAGTCTGTGTAAACCTCTAGACGGGTCTACATGTCGACCAGTCTGTGTAAACCTCTAGACGGGTCTACATGTCGACCAGTCAGTGTAAACCTCTAGACGGGTCTACATGTAGTTTACTATATAAACCTGCGTGCAGGATGCCCATATCAATCTGTGTAAACCGCTGGACCGCTCTACATATATAAACCAACCTTGTAAACCTCTAGAACGGGTTCGTATGTACAGCACCAGCTTGGTAAACCTCTTACAAGATGTAGACTGTATTGCCTGTGTGAGCAGGGCGTGACTGACGTTCGGGAATGAAGGCAGTGGATCAACATTCTCATGAATAACTGATAAGAGCGAGGCGAAAACGGATCAGGTTTTCAAATGAAGGAATGAATGAAGGGATGCATGATGAAGACGGGGGGGGGGATATATATATATATATATATATATATATATATATATATATATATATATATATACCTCTTTGTCGAATCAGTGTTTCCTTATCGGGTGTGTGTGTGTGTGTGTGTGTGTGTGTGTGTGTGTGTGTGTGTGTGTGTGTGTGTTGGACATTTATTACTGTGATGTTTACCAAACTCTCTCTCTCTCTCTCTCTCTCTCTCTCTCTGTATATATATATATATATATATATATATATATATATATATATATATATATATATATATATATATATATATATATGTATATATATATATATATATATATATATATATATATATATATATATATATATATATATATATATATATATATTCAAAGTTTTTCTGAGTCTAACTTTTATTACCCATTCTTTTTCCCCCCTTCTTAATGGTTGGTTCACGTTCAGCAATTTTATCTCTCATTATCTTGTCTCATCGTTCATTCCTGCTCTCTCTCTCTCTCTCTCTCTCTCTCTCTCTCTCTCTCTCTCTCTCTCTCTCTCTCTCTCTCTCTCTCTCTTTATTACTCTTTCTTCGCTCGTCTGAAATCGTGACGAATAATTCTCAGCGCTTTCCCAATTTTTTTTCCTTTCGGAATTTCTCTCTCTCTCTCTCTCTCTCTCTCTCTCTCTCTCTCTCTCTCTCTCTCTCTCTCTCTCTCTCTCTCTCTCTCTCGGTCTTGCTTCAGTTACTGTAAGCCAGTATTACCTTCCGCCTTGCCTTTTGTATCTGCATTTATTTCCTTTTTTTTTGTATTAAGACGGGAAAGGCGAATAGATATGGATAAAAGTATCTTTATTGTTAGTTGTAGTAGTGGTAGAAGTGGTCATAGCAGGGTAATATTAGTAGCAGAGTAGTAATAGTGATAGTGGTACGATATATTTATCATTAGTAGTGGTAACACTATATTATTATTGTCATTATTATTATTATTGTTATTATTATTATTATTTTTATTATTATTATTATTATTGATATTATTATTATGATTATTGTTATTATCATTATTATTATTATTATTATTATTGATATTATTATTATGATTATTGTTATTATCATTATTATTATTATTATTATTATTATTATTATTATCATTTTTATTATCATTATTATTGTTATTGGTGTTGTTGTTATTTATCGACATAACTTATTTTCCAAGGTTCCTCAAAATGATCTGATTATTTTCCTTGTTTTATTATTGTGGTTTGAAAGAAATTTTTTTTTCCCCTTCACCAAAGACTTCGTCAGTTGCAGGTGTAATCTTGGGGAACTGCTGTGTAATCTCTGGGAATTCTGACGAAATGCCTGGCGGGATTATAAGTATATATATTTCTGCAAAGGAATTCCAACTCTTATATCTTTGAAGGAGGATATTCTGCAGTGGCAGTGAGGGAGGGAGGGAGAGGGGAGTTCACGTGGCTTGGCTTGCGGACGCTGTGTGTGTTCACAGCGAACTTCGAGGCTAACGAATATCATGTGATGATTGTGATCGACTTACCGTATGATGTGTGTGTGTGTGTGTGTGTGTGTGTGTGTGTGAGGGGAGGGGTGTGGGAGGGAGGGTGTCGACGAGCGCCTCTTGTTGGTTGCTGGGTAAGTTATGACTCGCGGAGTTATGGCAGGATTATTTTGCATGTCGTAACCCACAGGTGAATGGGTTTGTTTGATGTTATTTGTGTTACGCTCTCTCTCTCTCTCTCTCTCTCTCTCTCTCTCTCTCTCTCTCTCTCTCTCTCTCTCTCTCTCTCTCTCTCTCTCTTCAAGCCAAGCCAGGTGTCCTGGCCATCAGGCAAGCCAGCCTGCGGGCCAAGAAGCCGGCCAAGCCGCCACCACCACCACGATCCTCCTCCTCCTCCTCTCCTCCTCCTCCTCAGAGTCCCGATCTCTCTCTCCAGTCATCAAGACGGCGACGCAAACTTACAATTATTTATCAAGTTGTGAAAAGCCTCGTATGGCTGTGGAGTGACGATGTATCTTCCACACGCCGCTGTCATGAATATGCAGAGGGAGCAGCTAGCCCCATGATGACCTGTGTTCTGTACATGTCATTCTCGCAGTATGTGTGTGTGTGTGTGTGTGTGGGCTGGGTCACGGAACACGCGCCTGCTGTCGCGCAGCTCTGCACGATAAAACCGCCCGGAGTTCCCAGATGAGGATGTGAAGATTAACGTGTTGGAGGGGGAGGGAGGAGGTGAGACGTGCGTCCATGTGTTCGACGTCACCAGACCGTCAGTCACTCCCCCCCGCCAACCACGAGAGAGAGAGAGAGAGAGAGAGAGAGAGAGAGAGAGAGAGAGAGAGAGAGAGAGAGAGAGAGAGTAAACAATACGCTTAGCCCGCTCTGAGGAGATACCCGGCCAAATAAGGAAAACTCCGTCAGTAAGACGGCAGAATAAGAAAACTGTCTGCCCATAAGACGGCAAAGTTATTTTCAAAAATCTTTCAATACGAAAAATAACAAAATAAAACAACCCATCAAAAAGAAAAAGAAAAATAGTTCAACTGAAAAAGAAAAAAAAAAAGATTCTGGTCAAAACTTCCCGCTTACGTTTATGAAAAAAAAAAATTCTGTCCCAAAATAGGGAAACTTCCCGCCAGTAACGAAAAAAAAACCCCGCCAAATACGAAAACTTGCCAACGGTTAGCGCGCGCGTGTGGCTGCGGCCGGCGACGTCATCGATGGCACACGCAGGATGGTGCGGTCGGTCGGTCCTCACAATACACCATCATCACCAGATTATAATTAAGATATTTCCACCTCGTGGACGAGGCTCAGTGATCCATCCAGACTTTTATCAACCGCGCCTTCATATCCTCGAGGGCCATCCGGCAGCCACAGACGAACAGCAGTCAACACAGGATAATGATATGGCGTGCAAACACCGGGGTGATCAGGGGGGCGATTATGGCTTGGATTTCTCGCTGGTAATGCGGCATTTACATGGCTCGTGGGGAGGAGAGGGCTGCTGCTTCCTCCACCCACACACCCTCCACACCTCACCCTCACTGTTTACCCACTCTGTCAACTTTCTCTCACTCGCTATTTGTTTCGCCTCTTGTGTTTTTTTTTTTTTTTCTCTATTGATTTACTTGCCTGAGTTTGCCAGTTTTAAAGCCGTGTTTAAGCGTACCTCGTTATCATAGAAACGGCGTGTTTAAATGCGCCCACCTCCTGATGTCAAAGGAAAAAAATTTGGCTTTTAAATGTAGTGTTTTCACTTGTTTTCGTTTACGGAGGGTATGAGAGGGGGAGGCGCTGGGAGGTGGGTACTGATGCCCACCTCCATCACGCCACACGGCATCAACAACTCGCCCTTATCACTACCTAAATATCATGTACACATCTTACATCTCTCTCTCTCTCTCTCTCTCTCTCTCTCTCTCTCTCTCTCTCTCTCTCTCTCTCTCTCTCTCTCTCTCTCTCTCTCTCTCTCTCTCGTGATGTCTAAATCTTCACGTACGACTGCGCTGCGTGTCCCGCATCCCCGCGTACACGAATATTTCATCAATAACCGCTTTGACATTTCCAGTGTTCGAGAGTTGTAAGACCAAACGTGGAGGAACACGTGACATTTTACTGATGACAAGTGTGTGTGTGTGTGTGTGTGTGTGTGTGTGTGTGTGTGTGTGTGTGTGTCCAACACGTCTCCCCAAACCATACCATCCAAGTTTATCTTGATTGTATGATAAGCCTCCATGAAAAGGTCTGGGTGCCTGAATAAGCTGTGATATCGCGGACTTTTATCAGATATCATCATGTTCAGGGCTAGTGGATCTCCCCCCGAGGTCATGGTTATATATTCTCATGTATGTGTGTGAGATACATCGAAGAAACTCAAGGCCTTTTTGTTTTTCTTTTTCAAAGGCTTTGGGGTAAACGAAGGTGATCAGGATCGTAGGGACCTGCATATTGTTTTGGATTATCTGATGATTGATCTCGGAAAGAAAATATCAAGGTTTGGTTACGTTTTTGTACCCGAGCCTGATTAGACCTATCTTAGCCGAGCCTAGTCTAGCCTAGCCTCGTCTAACCTAGCCTATCCTAGCCTAGCTTAGCCTAGTCTAACCTAGCCTAGCCTAGCCTAGTCTAACCGAGTGTAGTGTAGCCAAAACTGAGGGAAATCTCCAGCTGATCCAATATCTTCATAAATTCATACATAGGAATTTTTTTTCTCTATTCAAACTTGGTCCTCGACTTTTGCAGGTCTAAGGTGGCCCCAGGAGTTTGAGTTAACTTTTGGTAATTTTGGCTTTATTTTCAAGATTTTCTCTGCATGTTTTAGATGTTTAAGTTTACGAATTTTGTTGGATGTCTTGGAAAGCCTTTGACCCCATCCAAACTTTTTTTGTTTTCCTTTTTTTTTTTCGAAGTGACTCTTTAGGGGCAAACCAGGGTAGTGGAGTGGGTTGGCATATCTGTTACTATTCCTGAGTGAGAATTTGGTCACTTGAGACAAACTGGAATAATCCGTTCGTCGCGGGTATCGGGCCCACACAGCGTCTTGTGGTCGAGTCGGGCAGTGTGCACCGTACGTCAACCACACCCGGTTGAAGCAAACTTATTTATTCATGGCTTTGCCCCGGTGGGGGAGGGGGGGTATCGAACCCCGGATCGTACCGTCTTCGAGTCTAGTTAGCTGTATCGTCTTGTGCGGAGAGACGGTTAGGTAGATGTGGCGATGGTAAGCGCTATGTTGATCAAGGTTATTTTTGGAGGTCAGCTTTCCCGTGCTGCTGTACTTGAAGTGCAAGACCGAATGTAGTGAAGGTGTCTTGTCTTTCTCTGTCTGTCGGTCTGCCCAAAACATTTGGTTCGTGATCGCTTACACCTGGAGAATTCGCTAAACCCACTGAGCACGACGGTACGACCCCTGAGCAAAACGTGACGACCCTTGAGCACGACGGTACGACCCCCTGGGCAAGACGTGACGACCATTGAGCACGACGGTACGACCCCTGAACATGACGGTACGACCCACTGAGCACGACGGTACGACCCCCTGAGCACGACGGTACGACTATTGAGCACGACGGTACGACCCCCTGAGCACGACGGTACGACCCTTGAGCACGACGGTACAACCATTGAGCACGACGGTACGATCCCTTAATCACGACGGTACGACACCTTAATCACGACGGTACGACCCCTGAGCACGACGGTACGACTGTACTACAGTGCTACACTGTGCTTGTACCATCTCCGTCCTGTACTACAGTGTTGCACAGACCCTGGGTATTGACGAGGACCACATTTCACATAGACCACATTAATGTGAAACATGAAATCACATCATGTTGCGCCCATCCCCCGGGGCGTACGCCCTTCACGCACACACACACACACACACACACACACACACACACACACACACACACACACACACACACACAGCCTCTGTGTGCATTAGACAAGCGAGGCCTTTTTTCTGACTCCACATTATCCCGGTCTAGCTGGCCAATCCCCCGGATATTCAGTCCTGAAACTCGTTTTCTGTGTCTGAAAGCAGAGTTTATGGTGTCTTTTTTTTTCTATGTTCTTTTTTTGTTTACCTAATTCTATCCGACCATTTATACACTGTTGTAGCCTCATTGTTCATGCCTGACACACACACACACACACACACACACACACACCTGGATGATTTTCAAACTTGACAATTTATCGGGGGAAAGTTTATTATGGGTTGGTTCCAATATATTGCAGGTCTCTCTCCTCCTCCTCCTCCTCCTCTGTGCTTCCAGGCGTTGATGTATATATTTAAACCCGGGAGTTGAGCTTGTTTATGCTAAGGTTACTGTTCAACACATAATGGCAATTATGTATTTAAATTCAAATTGGCTCTCGTACCTGTGTGTAATCGGCTATTATTTAAGGGTCGTGGTTTATTGCCGTATATGTTCAGCTTTTATGTGGTTGTGAGTTATGGAGTCGGTCGGTGGTGATGGGGTTGGTGTTGTTGTTGTTGTTGTTGGTGTTGTTGTTGATGTAGCTGTGCAGACTTTGCCCCTTGGAAACGGCGCATGCAAGCAAGGGTCCGGGGTTTATAGCGCGTGGCTTCTGTGCAGCGCTTATACTGGCCTGTCTGTTTTATGTGTGTCTGTGTATCTGATTGCTGTTTGTGTGTTGCCTGGGAGGGAGTGCTTACACTCGTGTTACCCCGTCTCTCTTAGCCTCGCATGTATCCCATGTCTGAGATTTATGTGCATTTGCACACACACACACACACACACACACACATATATATATATATATATATATATATATATATATATATATATATATATATATATATATATATATATATATATATATATTCACACCCGTGCTTACATCAGGTACCAAGTCATCTACCATGGAGGTGATGAACAGCTGGGTTAAGTTGGGTGCCGGCTGCCCTGTCCAGGACTCGAACCCGTACCTGTTTGACTGGTGGATCGCATCGTCAACCCACTGCGCTACGAAAGCGGGAGGTATATACTTGTGGGGGTCCCACCTCATCATCCCTGTTGTCTTGTTATGTTCTTTGTTTTTCTTTTCCTGTGATAGTGGCATTTACTTCCTCTTGGCTCAGCTTGCTCCACAGGTCCACAATCTCTCTCTCTCTCTCTCTCTCTCTCTCTCTCTCTCTCTCTCTCTCTCTCTCTCTCTCTCTCTCTCTCTCTCTCTCTCTCTCCCGATGAACCACTTCCTCCCGCACCCCTCCGTCCACTTTCCTCGTCTTAAACCACAAAGGCGTGCCACTTGTTCTGGGCGTACTTCCAGCCAGCCTCCGCGGTGGATGGTAGCGTCCACACGAATGCTTTTAAGATGATGACATACATAGTACCACCACGCCTGTGTCCTCTCAGTTTGCTCTCTCGTCCAGTGTGGGCAGAGATGTAAGGCGCTTCTCCTCCTCCTCCTCCTCCTCCTCTCTCCATAGCCCATTCTGGGTTCTGTTCCTTCAGACTCATCCCTAGTGATTCTTTCCTACTCTCACAGTGCGGGAGAGGAGACTCGCGCAGCATACTCCAGCTGATGGCGGGTGGACGTCTTGTGCACACATTCACAACCGTACATTCCCTCCCCGTGTGCTGGTAGGCGATTTAAACACACAGGCCAGAGGGTATGGCTTGGCCCCCTCCTCACACCCAGTCCTTCTTACGTGTTATTCTGGTGACAAGTTCGGCTCGATGTCTGCTCCTGGGGTCCCTCCCACACTACCACGCGTGTGATTTATTGTGTGTGTGTGTGTGTGTGTGTGTGTGTGTGTGTGTGTGTGTGTTTGCTTATCTCAGTGTGTCTGTTTACTCGTCTGTTTGTGTACATGTCTTTGTCCGATTGTTAGCGTTCTTCTGTTTTATTTTCTTTACATCTGTGCGTTCGTATCCCTCTTTGTGTTTGTGTCTGTGAATTGTTCATTATGACAAATGTGTAAATTGGGTTTCACGAGTAAACACTAGGGGGAGACCCTGTGAGTTTTCTAAGTTTTATTCTTTTACAAGAAAAAATTCTCTCTCTCTCTCTCTCTCTCTCTCTCTCTCTCTCTCTCTCTCTCTCTCTCTCTCTCTCTCTCTCTCTCTCTCTCTCTCTCTCCCTGTGTTTACTCACCACCCCAGTATATGCGTATGTATATGTGTGTGTCCGTGTGACATGCGTTTGTTTGTGTGATATGCGTATGTACATTGTGTCCGTTTGGTATGCGTATGTACATGCGTGTGTCCGTGTGACATGCGTATGTACATGCGTGTGTCCGTGTAGTATGCGTATGTACATGCGTGTGTCCGTGTAGTATGCGTATGTACATGCGTGTGTCCGTGTATTATGCGTATGTACATGCGTGTGTCCGTGTGATATGCGTATGTACATTGTGTGTGTGTGTGTCTGTGTGATATGCGTATGTACATGCGTGTGTCCGTGTGATATGTGTATGTACATGCGTGTGTCCGTGTGATATGCGTATGTACATGTGTGTGTGTGTGTGTGTGTCTGTGTGACATGCGTATGTGTACCCGTTCTTTATTTGTCGTGCGTTTCCGGCAGCTGGTGAGGAGCCACCGTACTGGTGACAGAGACTCTGTATCTCTCGACCTTGGTGTTATCTGTCACACTGTCTCTCGTAGTTATCTCTGCTCTGCTTCATTGTCTCCTCGCTAGCCTCTTCTACTCCATCATTACTCTTATCATTTTCTGCGTGTCGTATGAGCGTTTCGTTGCAGGTGAGTTGTTAATAAGCAACTTAATAGAAATAAGAAAAGTATTATTATTATGATAACTTCATGTTTCCTGAGTCTATTACTTGCTGGCCATTTCGTTGTGTCGTGTTGTTCATCGCTGTTCTTTTTTTTTTCGTATTTGGAAGAGATTTTTAACGTCGATGTTGTCAAAACTACTGTGCGACCTTGCCAGGATTCGAACCTGGAATCTTCTGATCCGTAGTCAGACGCGTTATCCGTTGCGCCACAAGGCCGTTATAAGGCTCTGTAGTATGAACGTTGAGTGTTGACTTTTGTGTGTTTATGTATGTTATACGTCGGTTTGTATTTAATTTGTGTAATATATATGTGTATATCAGTAGTTCTCATTCTTCAGTTTCTGTTCGGCTGGTAAAAGCGATGTGAGAAGAATGGACTGTGGTTGGGATAGAAAGATTACAGAAAGGCCAAGACCTGGGACTGCGGTGTTACGCGGCAGGAGAAGACCTCCCTCCCCATCAGGAGGCTTGCAGAGCGGTCCACCGAGTCCCGCCAACCGACAGTACTCTCTTCGAGGCTCGCTGGATCCTCTGAGACTGCCGCCCTGACGGAGTTGTCTCTCTCCTGTCTTACCAGCTGGAGGTGGGGGAGGCGGGTGGTTGTGGTGCTGGGGACTGAGCCCACCTCCCCTGGCGACTTGAGCCTTCCATCATCTTGGGATTTCTATGCTGGGGTGACGGGGTGAGGGCGAAGTCCTGCCACATCCCCGGAGTGCCGCCAGTCCTGTGGGTAGAATGGTGGGTGAGGAGTCTTGCTTGCCTCGTGCTCGATCTTCGGTTCTGGTGCGGGCGGGGTATGTTGCTACCTTCACGTCCACCGTGAGACCTGGACGGCAGACACCCCCCCCCCCCCAACACACACACACACACACACACATACACCGGGGTTGTGGTGAGGTGGTAGTGGGGTGAGGGTGGGCATTAGTCCCTCCTTCCCTCGTGTAATTACCAGGAGGCTGGAGGCAGTCCAGGGTAAGTCAGATGTACCCTGTGGTAATGAATTGTAGGGGTATATGGTGGCCAGGGGGGGCTGTGTGTGTGTGTGTGTGTGTGTGTGTGTGTGTGTGTGTGAATGAGGAGTGAGGAAGGCGTAGTAACCCGGGTTCGATCCCCATAGTGAACACAAGCTGGTGGGTGAGGATATTATACCATGATGTGATGAAGGCAGGTGGTGGATGTCGGTTCTGGTCTACCTTACACTGTGGGTGTGAGGGGAGAGGGGCTCCCACCTACACTTGTGGGGGGGATTGCCAGTTCGGCCGGGAGTGGGTGGGAACCTGTGGGTGTGACGTCGATGACCAGGTCAGAGGTGTGACCTGGTCATCACGTGAGGGACCCCTAGCGGTGGTCATCACAAACAAGCCACGAATATCCTTCTCTTCTCCCTTGTGCTTGTGTTCGTGCGGCGTGTGGTCGTGCACGCATGAATGTTAGGGTGTGAGGCTCAGTTCGTGTGTGAGGGGAAACAAGTTCCCTGAAGATTACTATAATTTTTTGGTGAGGAATATTTGCAGAACACCGAATATGGTTTTTGATGTTTGCCAGAGACTGGTATTTGCTTGATAAGAGAGGTTGAGTCGTATTGTACAGACGTTTTCAGAAAACTGTAGAAAGGGGGAAAAATCATATATATGTATATATATATATATATATATATATATATATATATATATATATATATATATATATATATATATATATATCAGACCATGAAATGTTCACATGTAAATCACTGTAAACAAGCTTACCATAGCGCGCTCGGGAGTTGAACACGGGCCACCTAAAATATACATATCTAACACTGCTCCCTGCAGGTCCAGGGCCCTACCCCCCTCACTGTGGGCCTGCAGGGAGGGAGGCTGCCCACACTCTGGTCCAGAGGACGCCCGCAGACCAACTCACAACCATCTCAGTTAATGTCTATATCATCAGAACATGTAACGTTCACATGAGAGTCACTGGAAATCAGCCACCCCCAGATATACGAACAGTGCTGTATAATGAAGTGAATGATGAGACACACTATTGATGTAGTGTAACTACTGAGAAGAAAGATGATTACGGTATGTCGCCATCACCTGGCCCACCTAATGGTTATCAGATTATGTTATGTTTGTTATGCGTGGGGTGTCCAGGATAGAGTGGAGGAGATGCGTCATTGTAGTGATGAGTGGGGTGTCCAGGATAGAGTGGAGGACATGCGTCATTGTAGGGATGAGTGGGGTGTTCAAGATAGAGTGAAGGACATGCGTCATTGTAGAAATGAGTGGGGTGTCCAGGATATAGTGGAGGACATGCGTTATTGTAGGGAAGAGCTGTACTGTACTTCCATAGTAAAAAAGTGTTGTTATTAAGAGAGATATAAACGACTTTTTCGTAGTGTTGAATTCAGCTAAGATATTTCTTCCCCATTCCGTGATGCTGCAGAACTGCGGGTAAAGAGAGGACACTTGTTCAGTGCGAGATGGAGAACAGGTACAGAGATCAGGAGCGGAGGGAAACAGAACTGAGGCACAGAGAGTGGAGTGATCGGCGTCAGGGTGAGCCGGGTCAGAGGTTGATGGTAAGATTACGGTATGGAGAGTAGGCGATAGGACAGAGCCCTGAGGGACACCAGTGTCGTTAGGCTATGGATGAGACTTCGTTACGGTAATGATTACTACGACAGATCGACGAGGGAAAGTCACCTTCAGATTAGAAAGAGGAGGAGGAGAGCGTGAGAAGGGAAGTTTGATGTGTAAAGCCTTGTGTCACAGGAGAGCGTGAGGAGGGAAGTTTGATGAGTAAAGCCTTGTGTTCACATTCTACCATTAGATTCACCAGTGTCTCTAGCAGTAGACGACTAAAGGTCGTTTGTTTATCCCGTGTGAACATGAACTACCATGGGTGATCATCCCTCTTAACTCCGTACGCTAAATAACTGCACAAATATCACATCCCTCGATAGTCATAAACTTGAGCAGGTCGTAATATGTCCCTCAGGGGGAGGGGAAAAAAAAGAGGGGATGATTTAAGTACATGAAATTATACACAAGTCAGGGTTCGGTACAGCGCAATACGATTTCATTATCTGGCATTTCCTTTGTTGCGGGCGAGGCAACTTGTGTTACACCACATAGCAATGATGGCACACACCCATGATTACTCCCCCCCCCCCCATCTCTCTCTCTCTCTCTCTCTCTCTCTCTCTCTCTCTCTCTCTCTCTCTCTCTCTCTCTCTCTCTCTCTCCCTCAAAGTGTTAAAGCGTAGAGACAGTTCACGCCGTTTTCAAGAGAGAACGAGCCTAGGGACGCCCTTTGCTAAGGGCGACATTTGGGATTTGGCCGGGAGTGGGGCGTCGACCTGCGGGATTAGATAGTGCTTGGGCGTTGGGGGTGTGAAGGGTGGGGTGGGAGGGATTCATCCCCCGGCCTGGGGTACAGTGTGTGCCTGCTGGAGCTGGTGATCACCAGGGGTTGGGGGTTCCTGGTCATTGATACTGAGGATGGTGTGGCGTGTATACTGATGGTGCAGGACGGTGTGGCGTGTATACTGATGGTGCAGGATGTTGTGGCGTGTATACTGATGGTGCAGGATGTTGTGGCGTGTATACTGATGGTGCTGGATGGTGTGGCGTGTTTTCTGATGGTGCAGGACGGTGTGGCGTGTATACTGATGGTGCAGGATGTTGTGGCGTGTATCCTGATGGTGCAGGATGTTGTGGCGTATATCCTGATGGTGCAGGATGTTGTGGCGTGTATACTAATGGTGCAGGACGGTGTGGCGTGTATACTGATGGTGCAAAACGTTGTGGCGTGTATACTGACGGTGCAGGATGTTGTGGCGTGTATACTGATGGTGCAGGACGGTGTGGCGTGTATACTGATGGTGCAGGATGGTGTGGCGTGTATACTGATGGTGCAGGATGTTGTGGCGTGTATACTGATGGTGCAGGATGTTGTGGCGTGTATACTGACGGTGCAGGATGTTGTGGCGTGTATACTGATGGTGCAGGACGGTGTGGCGTGTATACTGATGGTGCAGGATGTTGTGGCGTGTATGCAGATGGTGCAGGATGTTGTGGCGTGTATCCTGATGGTGCAGGATGTTGTGGCGTGTATCCTGATGGTGCAGGATGTTGTGGCGTGTATACTGATGGTGCAGGATGTTGTGGCGTGTATACTGACGGTGCAGGATGTTGTGGCGTGTATACTGACGGTGCAGGATGTTGTGGCGTGTATGCAGATGGTGCAGGATGTTGTGGCGTGTATACTGACGGTGCAGGATGTTGTGGCGTGTATACTGACGGTGCAGGATGTTGTGGCGTGTATACTGATGGTGCAGGATGTTGTGGCGTGTATACTGACGGTGCAGGATGTTGTGGCGTGTATGCAGATGGTGCAGGATGTTGTTGGCAGGTCATAGTGAGCTCAGCCTGGAGGGAGGGAGAGATAGCCTCCTGTGTACAATGATGGCTGCAGACAGTTCTGACATATATACCCTAAATGCTACAGACGTTCTGACATTTACAGTGAGTCATGGTTGAAGGTGTTGTGGTATTTATTGCCGGGGGGTGTGACTCTGGATATTGGCAGGGTTGTGGGTGTTGTAACATTTACACTTGAGGTTCACACATATTATGGTATTTATACTGATGAATATATATTGTTGTGGATGAGAGAGCTTGGGAAGTGAGTCAGTTGTTGTTCGCTGATGATACAGCGCTGGTGGCTGATTCATGTGAGAAACTGCAGAAGCTGGTGACTGAGTTTGGTAAAGTGTGTGAAAGAAGAAAGTTAAGAGTAAATGTGAATAAGAGCAAGGTTATTAGGTACATTAGGGTTGAGGGTCAAGTCAATTGGGAGGTAAGTTTGAATGGAGAAAAACTGGAGGAAGTAAAGTGTTTTAGATATCTGGGAGTGGATCTGGCAGCGGATGGAACCATGGAAGCGGAAGTGAATCATAGGGTGGGGGAGGGGGCGAAAATCCTGGGAGCCTTGAAGAATGTGTGGAAGTCGAGAACATTATCTCAGAAAGCAAAAATGGGTATGTTTGAAGGAATAGTGGTTCCAACAATGTTGTATGGTTCCGAGGCGTGAGCTATGGATAGAGTTGTGCGCAGGAGGGTGGATGTGCTGGAAATGAGATGTTTGAGGACAATGTGTGGTGTGAGGTGGTTTGATCGAGTAAGTAATGTAAGGGTAAGAGAGATGCGTGCAAATAAAAAGAGCGTGGTTGAGAGAGCAGAAGAGGGTGTTTTGAAATGGTTTGGGCACATGGAGAGAATGAGTGAGGGAAGATTGACCAAGAGGATATATGTGTCGGAGGTGAAGGGAACGAGAAGTGGGAGACCAAATTGGAGGTGGAAAGATGGAGTGAAAAAGATTTTGAGTGATCGGGGCCTGAACATGCAGGAGGGTGAAAGGAGGGCAAGGAATAGAGTGAATTGGATCGATGTGGTATACCGGGGTTGACGTGCTGTCAGTGGATTTGAATCAGGGCATGTGAAGCGTCTGGGGTAAACCATGGAAAGTTGTGTGGGGCCTGGATGTGGAAAAGGAGCTGTGGTTTCGGGCATTATTGCATGACAGCTAGAGACTGAGTGTGAACGAATGGGGCCTTTGTTGTCTTTTCCTAGCGCTACCTCGCACACATGAGGGGGGAGGGGGATGGTATTTCCATGTGTGGCGAGGTGGCGATGGGAATGAATAAAGGCAGACAGTGTGAATTGTGTGCATGGGTATATATGTATGTGTCTGTGTGTGTGTATATATGTGTGTACATGGAGATGTATAGGTATGTATATTTGCGTGTGTGGACGTGTATGTATATACAGGTGTATGGGGGTGGGTTGGGCCATTTCTTTCGTCTGTTTCCTTGCGCTACCTCATAAACGCGGGAGACAGCGACAAAGCAAAATAATAATAAAATATATATATATATATATATATATATATATATATATATATATATATATATATATATATATATATATATATATGTATATAATACACGAATAAAGTGCATATGAACGCGCACCTTCATAGAACATACACTATATGTTCAATGATATATATATATATATATATATATATATATATATATATATATATATATATATATATATATATATATTATCCCTGGGGATAGGGGATTAAGAATACTTCCCACGTATTCCCTGTGTGTCGTAGAAGGCGACTAAAAGGGGAGGGAGAGGGGGGCTGGAAATCCTCCCCTCTCGGTTTTTTTTTTTTTTTTCCAAAAGAAGGAACAGAGAATTGGGCCAGGTGAGGGTATTCCTTCAAAGGCCCAGTCCTCTGTTCTTAACGCTACCTCGCTAATGCGGGAAATGGCGAATAGTTTGAAAGAAAGAAAGAATATATATATATATATATATATATATATATATATATATATATATATATATATATATATATATATATATTATAAAGATGTCAGGATATTTTTATGGGATGGGGTGGGGGGGTGGCCACGATGTCGTCCAGTGTTGAGCATATTTGCTGCCATGACTCTGTACATTATCCATCGGTCGAGGTGACATACAGGGAAGCCCCTGGTACAGACGGTACCGCTGGGTACCATGTCGTACCGCCGCCTCAAGTCATGAATGAACCTTGTTTGCACACGGACCTGGCTGGGCAGAGGAGGAGGAGGAGGAGGCGCTACATTCCTTGGAGGGGAGGGGAGGGGAGGGGAGAGGGAGCCCATCTCTTGATCCTCCTCCATCATTATAATTTTTTTTAAAACTCTCTCTCTATATATACGCTGCCCAAGTCCACAGCGTCGTTGATTCAGTATATTTCCCCCTCGTCTACCGGTCTTATGCTGTTGCACGGACTTGTTTACATCATTTCTATTTTGGCCTCTGCCTGTTAGATATTAGTATCTTGTGCAGAACGATTGGTTGTCAATATCACGAAACGCATTAAGATGTTAACTGTGGTGTTCAGGTGTGTGTGCGTGTGTGTGTTTGTGTGTGTGTGTGTGTGTGTGTGTGTGTGTGTGTGTGTGTGTGTGTGTGTTACAGAGGAACATACACGTGGGAATGTACTAATCATGATGCGTGTAAATTCCCAGGTGTGTTGCAGAGCAGATGTATAGCACCACCGGGACTCCGGAGAGTCTGACGATACATATGATAAATACGTCAGCACCAGGAGGGAGCGCGGGGCCGGGCACCGTGAATTGTATGGTACTGTTGTGCCGGCCTGATCATCCTCCTCCCTCCCTCCCAACCCCTTGTCTTCGTCCTCCCCTCCTCCGCTAACATCTTGCGAATAGCTGAATGTAAAACGTTATCTCATTATATATATATATATATATATATATATATATATATATATATATATATATATATATATATATATAATGATTTTTTTTATCTTTCTTTTCCAGAACTTTGATATACATCATTTCCGGTTCATCTGTACTTGTTATTTTTTCATTATTGGTCCATAAAGTTGTCAGATACTTGGATATTTATTCAGCAGTTTGCGGGAAGAAATGATTTGCTATATTTGCAGAATAACAACAGGTTTTACAATGGAAATATTGATTATAGTTTTCCTTTAATACAAGATCGTCATGATTGGTGCCTGGTTTTGACTGCTAAGTAGGGTATATATATATATATATATATATATATATATATATATATATATATATATATATATATATATATATATATATATAATATATATATGGCTGACTAAAAGGGTGTGCGTGTCAGAGGGGCAAGGGACAAGAAAATGGAGACCAGATTAGAAATTGAATGATGGAGTGAAAGATGTTTTGAGTGAATGGTGCCTGAACATACAGAAGGGTGTGTGGCATGCATGGGATAGAGTGAACTGGAGTGACGTGTTGTCAGCGGGTTGACCCAAAGCATTGCAGTGGTCAGGGAAAAAACACAGCTTGGCTGTGCATAAAAGTGTTCTGGTTCTATTGCCATAGTCACGACAGCTAGGGGTAGTTACGAACAAATAAGGCCATTTATCGTCTTTTCATGACGCTAAAGTGTTATATAAACATAAAGGAAGTTTGTTTTACAGCAGAATTTTCTAGATAAGTAACGACAACGCCATTTATAACAAAGGAATATTCTCTAAGAAAGTGATAGGCGATACTCGTCTCGGAACAAGTTTTGAAATTTGCAGCTGTCGGCTGTATGCAGGTACGGGTCTGACGACAAGTAGGATCGCCTATTATTTTTTTTTTTTTTTTTTTCTTTCATACGATCCGAGATAATGACTATCTCAAACTCCATTCAAGGCAAGCAAGCAAGGTGCTAGACTCCGGCCGACGGTGATGGCGTCGGGATACGTTAAACACCCGGGAAAGAGATGTCAGATGTAAACATTGACACTGGTGTTCGCGAGGGGGGGAAGGTATTCACACACCTGCCAATTACTCCGGGTGTCCATGTGATATTCATGGCGTGCTGGTGTGGCATTACCGGAGAGGTGATTGATACCGCGTCCCTCTCCTCGCTCCCACCCTCTTTTTGTTTCGCTGGGAATATTGTGCTCTCGTGGAAATGATAGCGGGCGTGTACGCTAGGTCTGAAATACTGCCCGCACGGTAATATTAATACGGCGAGACGCGCAATTACCACTTGATTTGATAAGGGCGAGATCACTGATACACGGCACCTCAGTGATTGGCGGTACTTTATGAAAAGATGTCAAATCGAGGTATATTTTTTGGTGGTTACAGAACTGTGACTATATATATATATTTTTTTTTTTTTTTTTTTTTTTTTTATACTTTGTCGCTGTCTCCCGCGTTTGCGAGGTAGCGCAAGGAAACAGACGAAAGAAATGGCCCAACCCCCCCCCCCCATACACATGTACATACACACGTCCACACACGCAAATATACATACCTACACAGCCTTCCATGGTTTACCCCAGACGCTTCACATGCCTTGCTTCAATCCACTGACAGCACGTCAACCCCTGTATACCACATGACTCCAATTCACTCTATTTCTTGCCCTCCTTTCACCCTCCTGCATGTTCAGGCCCCGATCACACAAAATCCTTTTCACTCCATCTTTCCACCTCCAATTTGGTCTCCCTCTTCTCCTCGTTCCCTCCACCTCCGACACATATATCCTCTTGGTCAATCTCTCCTCACTCATTCTCTCCATGTGCCCAAACCATTTCAAAACACCCTCTTCTGCTCTCTCAACCACGCTCTTTTTATTTCCACACATCTCTCTTACCCTTACGTTACTTACTCGATCAAACCACCTCACACCACACATTGTCCTCAAACATCTCATTTCCAGCACATCCATCCTCCTGCGCACATCTCTATCCATAGCCCACGCCTCGCAACCATACAACATTGTTGGAACCACTATTCCCTCAAACATACCCATTTTTGCTTTCCGAGATAATGTTCTCGACTTCCACACATTTTTCAAGGCTCCCAAAATTTTCGCCCCCTCCCCCACCCTATGATCCACTTCCGCTTCCATGGTTCCATCCGCTGACAGATCCACTCCCAGATATCTAAAACACTTCACTTCCTCCAGTTTTTCTCCATTCAAACTCACCTCCCAATTGACTTGACCCTCACCCCTACTGTACCTAATAACCTTGCTCTTATTCACATTTACTCTCAACTTTCTTCTTCCACACACTTTACCAAACTCAGTCACCAGCTTCTGCAGTTTCTCACATGAATCAGCCACCAGCGCTGTATCATCAGCGAACAACAACTGACTCACTTCCCAAGCTCTCTCATCCCCAACAGACTTCATACTTGCCCCTCTTTCCAGGACTCTTGCATTTACCTCCCTTACAACCCCATCCATAAACAAATTAAACAACCATGGAGACATCACACACCCCTGCCGCAAACCTACATTCACTGAGAACCAATCACTTTCCTCTCTTCCTACACGTACACATGCCTTACATCCTCGATAAAAACTTTTCACTGCTTCTAACAACTTGCCTCCCACACCATATATTCTTAATACCTTCCACAGAGCATCTCTATCAACTCTATCATATGCCTTCTCCAGATCCATAAATGCTACATACAAATCCATTTGCTTTTCTAAGTATTTCTCACATACATTCTTCAAAGCAAACACCTGGTCCACACATCCTCTACCACTTCTGAAACCGCACTGCTCTTCCCCAATCTGATGCTCTGTACATGCCTTCACCCTCTCAATCAATACCCTCCCATATAATTTACCAGGAATACTCAACAAACTTATACCTCTGTAATTTGAGCACTCACTCTTATCCCCTTTGCCTTTGTACAATGGCACTACGCACGCATTCCGCCAATCCTCAGGCACCTCACCATGAGTCATACATACATTAAATAACCTTACCAACCAGTCAACAATACAGTCACCCCCTTTCTTAATAAATTCCACTGCAATACCATCCAAACCTGCTGCCTTGCCGGCTTTCATCTTCCGCAAAGCTTTTACTACCTCTTCTCTGTTTACCAAATCATTTTCCCTAACCCTCTCACTTTGCACACCACCTCGACCAAAACACCCTATATCTGCCACTCTGTCATCAGACACATTCAACAAACCTTCAAAATACTCATTCCATCTCCTTCTCACATCACCGCTACTTGTTATCACCTCCCCATTTACGCCCTTCACTGAAGTTCCCATTTGCTCCCTTGTCTTACGCACCCTATTTACCTCCTTCCAGAACATCTTTTTATTCTCCCTAAAATTTACTGATAGTCTCTCACCCCAACTCTCATTTGCCCTTTTTTTCACCTCTTGCACCTTTCTCTTGACCTCCTGTCTCTTTCTTTTATACTTCTCCCACTCAATTGCATTTTTTCCCTGCAAAAATCGTCCAAATGCCTCTCTCTTCTCTTTCACTAATACTCTTACTTCTTCATCCCACCACTCACTACCCTTTCTAAACAGCCCACCTCCCACTCTTCTCATGCCACAAGCATCTTTTGCGCAATCCATCACTGATTCCCTAAATACATCCCATTCCTCCCCCACTCCCCTTACTTCCATTGTTCTCACCTTTTTCCATTCTGTACACAGTCTCTCCTGGTACTTCCCCACACAGGTCTCCTTCCCAAGCTCACTTACTCTCACCACCTTCTTCACCCCAACATTCACTCCTCTTTTCTTATATATATATATATATATATATATATATATATATATATATATATATATATATATATATATATATATTCCTATGAGTTCACAGGGAAATGAAAAACGATAAGTTCCCAAGTGCACTTTTGTGTAATAATCACATCATCAGGGGAGATACAAGAAAGAAATTGTCAGTTGATATACAACGAAGAAACTTAGGTAGGACTCCATTTGGTAATATATATATATATATATATATATATATATATATATATATATATATATATATATATATATATATATATATATATATATATATTCCAGGGGATAGGGAAGAAAGAATATTTCCCCCATGTTCTCTGCGTGTCAGAGAAGGCGACTAAAAGGGGAGGGAGTGGAGGGCTGGAAATCCACCCCTCCCGTTTTTGATTTTCCAAAAGAAAGAGAGAGAAGGGGGCAAAGTGAGGATATTCCCTCTAAGGTTCAGTCCTCTGTTCTTAACCCTGCCTCGCTAGCGTGGGAAATGGCGAATATGTATGGAAAAAAAAAAAAAAAAAAAAAAATATATATATATATATATATATATATATATATATATATATATATATATATATATATATATATATATATATATATATATTACCTGATAACCAGTCTTACAAATCATAATCATAATCTCACACATCATATATGTCATTCTTGCCCGACAATCGTCAGTTGAGCCTAGGCTTACAGGGAGACGCGGGTCACCAGTTGTCATGTTGCATATTTTCTCGATCATTTTCACGTGACGGGTGGTAAATTCTCGCGTTGGTCGTTGCTGCAGTGGAATGATTTACCGACACATGTTCACAGGCAGATTATACAGTCAGTCGGACGTACGATGAATAAACATAGATAGAAATGTGTCCCTGTTACCGGGTGTGAGTATTTATTTCTCTTTGTATTCTGTGGCTGAGGTGAATGATTGGATTGCACAGCGGGCAAGTTAGGTTGGGGCGAAGAACGTGCCATTCTGGCGGTGCATGGATGCGCGCCATCGTCTCTCTCTCTCTCTCTCTCTCTCTCTCTCTCTCTCTCTCTCTCTCTCTCTCTCTCTCTCTCCTGGACGAGAGCTTATCTGGCTTTGTTTGCTTATTCGCGAGGCCGTGGACGCTCTCCGCCGAATATGAATGAGGAGCGGCCGGCCTGATTCCATTATCGGGGGCGATACTGCGAGATGAGAGAGAGAGAGAGAGAGAGAGAGAGAGAGAGAGAGAGAGAGAGAGAGAGAGAGAGAGAGAGAGAGAGAGAGAGAAGGGTAGGGAAGGAGGGCGTAAAGATAGAGATGGGAGTACAGTTGAAGTGCCATTCATCACAGTCTGTCCACCACGTCTATTCTTCACCAGTAGCTGTTGCCTTCCATACTGGTGGTGATAAGGACTCCTCCCTCCCCTGCTGGTGCTTAGCTAACCTAACGGCGCGCCGGGTGCGGGGCGGGGTTGGCGGGCCTCCTCACACGCACCTCCCTCCCGAGGTAGTTCTCACCGTGATCTGCACCACAAACCCTCACACCCACAGACAGATAAACCGTGGCGGGCGGCTGCGGGCGGGCGGGCAGTCAATCCGACCGCCGAGGTATTCGACTCAAACAGACAAGAGCGTTCGGTAGTTGAAGGTTGCGCGCCAGAACTGCTCACGGGCGGGGTGTGGGGTGGGGGATGTTGTAACTCTCTCTCCCCCACGTTGTTCACGGCGAATGTTCGACAGCGTGTGACGTGTGCGCACACAATGCAAATTCTACGGGATCCTCTTGAGAAAGCGGATCAAATGCCGACAGTTGAATGGCATTGGTGGGATTTAAGTATCTTTTGGTAAATCAAGAAGGACATCCAGACGTATTAGGTGTTCTCCAGGATACGTGTGAACAGTGAGGCTGTACTGAGACTGTAGCATTCTTGTCTTGGGCAAGTAAAGACGGGTGGATGGCAAGGAGGTGGGTAGGTAGATAGACTCGTCTTGGTTACGTAAAGCAATTCACCTTTTAAGACACGAATACCCAATACGGTTCGTGAGGAACAACCTAAGGGCAGATGGGCTTCCTTTACAGCACCTAGGACCCTACAGTTTTAATACCAGGGAGTATTACCCACCACTATGGTGTGTGTGTGTGTGTGTGTGTGTGTGTGTGTATTGGGGGGAGGAGGGGGGGGGGGAACGTTCGAGGCAAACTTCCTCTCCAGCGCAAATGTGAGAGAACAGAGCAGAGTGGTGTGGGTCAGTGGCGGCGGCAGAGTAGCACGACAGCCGCCGCCGGTAGCCCCGAGGATTGAGGACTTGATGCTGCGTTGTTCTCGACGGGAGGGAGAGAGAGAGAGAGAGAGAGAGAGAGAGAGAGAGAGAGAGAGAGAGAGAGAGAGAGAGAGAGAGAGAATATAATCACCGTCCTGCAGAGGAGCTTCACCTCACAATGGGAATGATCGGAGGAGTGGGAGAGAAGCCCCCTCCCAGGTTGTTACATCTGGCCTGGAGGAGTTTCAGGTGGAGGAGGCGCAGCCATCCACTGTGTGTGTGTGTGTGTGTGTGTGTGTGTGTGTGTGTGTGTGTGTGTGTTTCACTTCTCCCGTCTTTTATTGGTCGATACCGAGGCGTCCTTGTGGGTGACATAGGGTGAGGGAGGGAAGA
>NC_092237.1:50402043-50454543 GCF_036320965.1 Panulirus ornatus
AGGTACAGTCATATGGGAGGGGTAGGGTACAGCAGGTACCTGGCAGGCGCAGCGGTGCGCAGGTACAGTCATATGGGTGAGGTGGGGTGGTGGTGGGGGCACAGCACGTGCGCTACATTGAACAACCTGCCACATACCCAGGACCGGAACTGGATAAATCAATACATAAATCGTGGGTGTTGCACGTTCCGCCCGCCCGCCCGCCCGCCCGCCTGCCTGCCTGCCTGCCTGCTCGCCCGGGAACTCGCAACATTCTCGCCGTCCCTCACTCAGTACTACCCCCTCCTCCTCCTCCTCCTCCTCCTCCTCCGCCGCCGCCGCCCTACCCTACCCTCCAACCCCCTCCTTTCCCTCCCCTCACCCCCCCCCCCCTCCCAACACTGCCACTCTTTTTCGATCGATTACGAGAGCGTTAATCCGACGTGCTTTAGGGGGGGATGGGAGGGAGGGGGGGTGGAGGGTGGCGGAAGGGACGCGAGCGGCAGTGTGACCCATATGGTACAGGGACGTAAGGTCGTGTTTATCCCGGCCGCCCTCGGGTCCCCAGTGAGTAAGTTGGGGGGTGTTTGGGGGGGAGGAGAGGAATGGATGGTGGGGGAGTTGGGGGTAGGAGTGAGGAGATAGCTTTCTGAACATTAGCTTCCACTTAAGCAATGGATATGTTTACCTCTCAAACTTGAGTCTCCAGCTAGGGGGTCTGGGTGGAACCGTTCGCATTTGGTCTTCCTCATCTTTTCATCGATTCTTTTCGAGTCTGATGTAGGCGCTACCCGAGTCATTTGTCAGCTCACGGTACAAGCTACACTCACGGGCACCGAGGCACGGAAATGGTGGAGATTGTCGTGGTAGAGGCGTGAGAGAGAGAGAGAGAGAGAGAGAGAGAGAGAGAGAGAGAGAGAGAGAGAGAGAGAGAGAGAGAGAGAGAGAGAGAGAGAGAGAAGGGGGGGGGGAGTGTGACAGTGGGGCGCAGGTGAAGCCGACCCTCCCAACCCGTCACAAATCCCCGCTAAGCTTAGCAGTAAGTCGCTACCTTTTCATACACACACACACACACACACACACACACACACACACACACAGGTGAAGGAAAGGTGTTGATAATAATGTAATTTTTTAGTCATTTCTTTTAATTATTGAGGGCTGGTTTCGGTTTCAGTCAGTAGATGTCGAATATTGTATTTCCAGAGTTAACAGCCTTCATAAATAGGTTGACTTATATCGTTTATGTAGTTTCAGTAATAAGCATTTGAAATAAATTTCACTTCAGTCTTAGTATTGAACAATGTTTAACACAAGCGGTGATAAATATTCCGCTTATGTATGTTTGTTTCTCATGGTTTGTGGCAGTACAAGCGGGCATTATCAACAGACTTTCATCCCTTCTCAATTATTTTCGTCCTTTGTTCAGCACATCAAAGTTTCAATGTCGACCTCATCCCATTCTATTTTCTTTTTTGTCATTCTCTCTCTCTCTCTCTCTCTCTCTCTCTCTCTCTCTCTCTCTCTCTCTCTCTCTCTCTCTCTCTCTCTCTCTCTCTCCCCCTTCATTCTTCCAGTCTTCCGTTTCTTTGAAGCAGGTTTCATCAACCATATTCTCATCCTTGCGCCCTCGTTTCCTCTCTCTCTCTCTCTCTCTCTCTCTGGTGCAGCCGTAGGTAGCGTCGTCCTCCATCTTCCGTTACCTCCCCTCCTCGTCCAAAAATATCCGCCACGCAGTCTACTAACTTGACTTCCTCCAGGCTTTTATATATTTCCCCCGCCCCCTATGATCCCCCCCCCCCCCCCACCTAGATGGAAAGTTTAGGTTTACACGCATCGAGTACCTTGTTTACCCGTGTGATTTCCTCTCGATCCAACGTCGGATAAGTTATACATTTACTGTCCATCTGATTCATACAGCTGCTTGATATTTTTCTTGAGGATTCAATGTACGTAATGCTGCGAGAGTGTTCCGGGTCGCTGTAGCGGGGCCGGGCAGGCCTAGCTGCGAGCGTCTGAACCCGACGAACTGCTCGAAAATTTGGATCCCGTATTTTTAAATCCCACAGATATTTCATGCCGTGCACGAGATGCAATATTAAAACTTTTATATTCATGAAATACATTAAACATACCTTGTGAAGTTGTTTATGATCATTTGTAACTTTGAAATTGCGTATGAATATGTTTGTTGAATATTTCACTTGCATATTTACATTTAAAACGGAGACAGCCTTCAGTTACAGTAAAGCAGCCGGCTCTATTTTTTTTTCTTTTGTCCTAAGGAATATCAGTGTGACAAATAACCTGAAATTCTGAGTAATTTGAAAATCAAATTGAATCATACCACCATCATCTACCTCAACCAAGGCATGGCCGTACATCACCTTGGTATATAGTTCTGTCGATGCATATTCTCTCAATAGAAAATAAAAAAAATTCTCGATAGACGCTCAAGGTAAAGTTGCACACGTTCTTGCCTGAAGGAAAGGAATGCGCGGGCAGCATGGGAACAGCTCTGTGTAATGCATGATCATGATTATCAACAAAGCCTGACACCGAGGAGGGAAGGTAGCGTCCCATGTTTGCCGGAGGGTCATCACACAGCACTCCTCCCTCCTCCCCTCCTCTCTCTCTCTCTCTCTCTCTCTCTCTCTCTCTCTCTCTCTCTCTCTCTCTCTCTCTCTCTCCCCGACCCCCTCACCCATCCCGCCACTCTCGCCCAAATTCGAAACATTTCTCTTTTCAAAATAATTCTTTCATCCCCCTCCTCTCTAACTTTTGTTGTCCCGTTGTTTCTGCGTAGTTTGTCTCGACGTAGTTTAGTGTGCTGAAAAAAAAAAAAAATCATGAGCGGCTCATATGATAATGCAAAGATGAACAGACCATGAGTGGTTGATATTGCCCTATACAAATGACATCATGAGAGGAAATGTTAAACAAGAATTAACAAGTTATGAGTCGTGTTGTAATACAGAAGTGAACAAATCGCAAGTGGTAATATTACTTTTAGATTTTACTCTGTGATACATGTTGCTCTTCCCTCGTTCATCTTATTTTTATCCACACACTACGTAATTTGGTAAGTATTGTTCTCAAAGCAGAATCGTAAAATAGACATGATACGAATACATGTAGGTTAGGTATATTTCAAGAGACGTTAAATTCTAACGGTGAAATTATTATCTACCCACCTTTAAAGTGTATTATGAAAGACATGAAAGTCTTCAACAATGTAATTATACAAGGAAACGTTGCAGGTATGTGGAGTATTTAATATTACGTAGAGAACGAGTTTCTCAACGATTATCTATCGTCACAAGACATGTGTTTGCAGGCGAACACCTCTCTCCTGCAAATTTAAATCTAGCGTGAGTCTTGACAGTCTGTAAGCATATGATTTTTCGCCTATGGTTAGATATCAAACGCCTTCGCTCCATTTTTCATGATGTCGATTAACGTCACCTGACAGCAAAGGGGGAAAAAAAAATAATAGTGTAGTTCTCTGCCCTAAAAGCGTTGGAACGGACAGTGATTGCGACCCCAGTCGAGGGCATTCCATATAGGTTTATATATTTCACGGAGAATCGAACTGGCTTAGCCAGGCTGGCTGGCCGGGGCTTTTGCTATCCGACACCGGAACTGATAATATCCACCAGCACAAGTGGTGATCAATAGCGACATAAGGTCACCACGGTGGACGGGTGGGAGGGTGGCGTGGTGGTGGTAGGGCCCCGGCCGTCACTCGCGCCACAGATTGAAGGGTTGCTCTGATATTACCTCTCACCACCATACCATTTTTGTTGTGATTTTTAGGGCTGAAAGCCATAATCAGAAAATTGCCGACCTTTTGGCAGTCTTAAATTTCCTCAAACGCGGAGGAGGGGAAAAAGGACGCGCGCGGGAGCAAGACTCGACCGTAAGTGGTCGTCACCGAAGGGTGAGTTTAAAACGGATTTTCTAAATTTGGTGAGTAGATGCCAGATCCTCCCGGAATTTTCATTTAGCCGCTCCTTATCGATCTCGTCCAGTCAATGCAACACGGAGAATGTGATGATGAATAAATAACGCCTCCCAGGAGTCCGGCAATAGGGTAATAATAAACTGCTCAAGGGGCAGTTATTCACAGTTGATAACTCTCGCCATCCATGTCTCCCGCGCGACTACTAACGGCGAAAGCTGTCCTTTGTCCGGGTACAGCCTTGGCGCGCTTTTCCTCCCATCGACCCCGCGCATGCGTCCCAACCTTCCTTCCATTACTTAACATTAATAAGGAGTTTTATGGAAGTAATTGTAATAATTGGCGAGTTTCTAAACCAACGAGGTCGGGAGGAAAACATCTACGGCCGCTTAAACGGGGTTACAGTGAAATTGTACATTCAGATAAAGGGAAAAATAGCTCTTAAGTTAGTGGGTTCTAGAGTCCGAAATGCCAGTTTCATTACCGAGTCCTATACATTGGTAAAACGGTCTTTAAAATGCAAGAGCCTAAGAGCTAAAATTATCTGTTGGAAGCGATGTCAGGACCAAGGCCCGGCAGGGTAGTTCAGGCCTTGCGTCCTACTGCCGCACGGCTGGGAACCCCTGAACTGAGCAAAACCCTAAAATGCAGTAGCGAAATAGACGTGTTCTCTCCTCCTCCTCCTCCACCTCCCACAGTCCACATGCTTCATTATCAGCGTCCGTTCACGTTCCTTCTTCATGTATCTCGACTCCACACAACTCCTCCCCCGCCCCCACGTTGTTTTCCTGGGGTGGAGGTGAGGTGGGTGGAGGAGGGAGGTGTGTGTGAGGTTTAGATACATCTTGTCCCCCCCCCATCCCTCATTCAACATTTTATCAGGCTTTTATCTGCCATAAATGATAGAGTAACCGACATACGGAAAACAAATGCGAATTTTATAGTGGCAATTTGTCAGTGTGATTGATTCTCTTCGGAACCATATATATTCCCGAGCAAAATATATATATACATGTATATCTTTTTTTTCTTTCTCGTCTTTTTCCTTGTTGTTCTTGTCCGGTACTTGAATTTCTTGCGCTGCAATCACTCATAATAGGTTGTCAAGAGGGTAGATATCACAGATGAATCACAGTCGCAGATCAATTAATTCTCTTGGTTCTTAGGGTTGGCCGGGGAAGGAGGGAGGGCGGAGGAGGAGGAGGAGGGAGGGTTGTTGTTGTTGTTGAAGATTGGGAGCCGTATTTCAGAATGTTTCGGACAGTGTTTCATTTATTGGTGCAAGTTCCTCCGGCACTTGCAGGTCAGCTGATACAACATTGACAGAGAATTTCTTTTTTTTTTTTTTTCCTAGTTCGGTTGCACTTTGTTCTACTGATTGCAATATGTTCTGCTCTGGGCTGAGAGGTTTTGGCTGTGTATTTCAGGCCGGCGGTAGTCGGGTTTTCGCAGTAACGGCCGAGTTTCATGCATATTCCATGGCTTGCTCTACGTGCAGCGCGCAGATACTTTTCGAGAAATATTTTTAATATTACAAATTCTTTACTGTATTCGTACGTATGAATTCGCTATTATTATTATTGTCATTATTATTATTATTATTATCATTATTATTATTATTATTATTATTATCATTATTATTATGATGATTATCATTATTATTATTATTATCATTATTATTATGATTATCATTATTATTATTATTATTATTATTATTATTATTATTATTATTATCATTATTATCATTATCATTATTATTATTTATTTGCCTGTTCGTATACTAAGTATTGTCACTAACTATTGTCACTTATGATAAGAGATAGTAATACAATTATCGCATATATTTCCTAGTTATATTTGTTATCAAGAGTAATAACTGATGCACCATAGATTGATTACATGGGTGTAAAACATGGTCAGTGAATGAAATTTGCGCCTCTCGTGATGTCTGGTTCGCGGGTGATCGTAAATTACTGAGGACTTGTATATTTATCACCTGTGTGAACCTTCAACACAAGGGTTGTTCGTCTGTACTTGGACGCTCGTTGCCCTGGTCTCCCAAGCATCCACAACTTTAGTCTTTTGTTAATAAGTTTGGTTTCTATGATTTCCTTTATCTATTTTTTTTTACATATTTGATAGATGGCCTCTCTCTCTCTCTCTCTCTCTCTCTCTCTCTCTCTCTCTCTCTCTCTCTCTCTCTCTCTCTCTCTCTCTCTCTCTGAGTGAATGCCCTCACCCAGGTTTCTCGTGTGTTTCACTTCCATAATGTTTCTCAAAAGGAAAGGGCTAGTTTTCTCGCATACTTTCGCTTGAATATGTCTAGCCTGAGATGCGTACATATACAACTGTAATTGACGTAGTTATTAATCAATGATGGATGTAGGCAAATTTTTTTGTGGCTGTGAGTGGTTATAGAAGGGATTCATGTTAGGGTTTAGCAGAAATGTCCAAATTCTGTGGTGTATTCATGTATCTGCGTATGTATGTCTGTGTCTGTTTATCTGTGTGTGTGTGTGTGTGTGTGTGTGTGTGTGTGATTAGCTTGTAGTGAGAAAGAAATTATCTGCCACTGTATAGAAGGACGAAGCACGCTATCGGAATATTTCCCTCCGTAATATAACAAAACGTCAACATAAACTAACGTTAACGTAACGTAACGCTAAATAAGCTTAAGCGTTCATGTAAGGATATTCTGATCAAGCTTTGCGGAATTGCAGTCTTCCTTTATCATTTCTATCATTTTGCTTGGTAAATATAATTCAGATTATCAAATAGTTATTGAAACGTTTTAATAACATTTCATGTCGTTTATATCAGGCTTGACGGGTGCTTTAATTCGTGTGTGTGTGTGTGTGTGTGTGTGTGTGTGTGTGTGTGTGTGTGGAGGATGCGTGAGTGCGTACGTGTGTGCTGCTTTACGAGCAATGCTCCTTTAACCCCTGCTGTCACTCCCCTCCACTCTCCCCTGCCTCAACATCCTCTCTCTCTCTCTCTCTCTCTCTCTCTCTCTCTCTCTCTCTCTCTCTCTCTCTCACCCAGGTTTTCCTGCCTTCTATCACAGTTATCTCACATGATCCGGGCTCGTATCCTCTGTCTTAACCCCGCCTCTCCATCGCCCTTTGCTCTTCCGATCCTTGCCTGCCTCTAACCTTTCGTTCCCTCGCATATTGTGTTTTACATTTCAGTGGCACACACACACACACACACACACACACACACACACACACACACACACACATACATATATATATATATATATATATATATATATATATATATATATATATATATATATATATATATATATATCGTTCATTGTGGCTGTGTATACCCAACCGTCCAGCTTAGTGTACATCATTGTACATACTGATACCATCATGATAGAAACAGCGAGTTTTATCATGGAAAAAAAAAGAATTTATATAGTAAAAATAATTCAATTATTTTTACCGTAAAATATATGCGTACCCGGATTATTACACATTTAAATATTATTTTTTTGAATTATTTTAGTCAAGAGTAATTTACTGGCTCTCATTTTGTGTAGGTTTTGTGGCAAAAATGTTTCATTGTATTTATGTGAGAAAAAGCAAACTCTGCTCTGTTATTTATATAGAGATTTTTTTTTAGATTTTATTTTTGGGAAAAAGATGATGAAACAAGCTCTAGTTGAACTTAATTTTTTATTGTGTGTGTGTGTGTATATATATATATATATATATATATATATATATATATATATATATATATATATATATATGTATATATAATGTATATATAAATGATTTTTTCTATACTTTTAGTGGAAAATTAGTTTCGTTGCCGCCCGTTTACTTAATATTTAAGGGAAGCATTGAAAATTTGCTTTCCACTCTCGCGAGCTGTGTGTGTGTGTGTGTGTCTCAACCCATGTAACCTGGACCCACGGCACGCGTGTGGCTGACTGGCTGCTTCCCATAGCCTCTTGTGTGGAGACCCGTCCCGCGAGGACTGCCCGTTATATATGATATCTCCTCATACCGTAAAGCTGTGCTGGCGTTTTCTCTTCCTCCATTTGTTTAAGACCTCTCTCTCTCTCTCTCTCTCTCTCTCTCTCTCTCTCTCTCTCTCTCTCTCTCTCTCTCTCTCTCTCTCTCTCTCTCTCTCTCTCTCTCTCTCTCTCTCAGGTCGGGATTGCAAACACATGAGGAGCAGCTGAGGTTGATCCCAGTTCCATCTTCTTATCATCATGCTTTTGTCCTTTTTAGTCTCTTTTTTCTCCCCCATCGGAAATGGCACAGCTGGGGGAGGGCTTTGCCTCTGCCCCGATGCCGCCGTGTCTGGCCGCTGTTTATATAACACGTAAATAATACAGAGTAAAAGTTAGGAGAGCAAGACGAGACTGGGGGGGCACGGGCTGGGGTGGGTGGGGTGCGTCAGGGTGATAGGTAAGCGACAGCAGAGACTGATCCCCGGGGTGAATAATGGAGGAGGGGGTGAGTCCTGGTCACCCACACGCATGGGGAGGAACATCGTGTTTTTCTTCATTGTCGGACAGTGTACATGTGTGTGTGTGTGTGTGTGTGTGTGTGTGTGTGTGTGTACGTTCGTGTTTTTTGTGTGTGTTTATCTGTCTGTGAATTTTTTTATGTGTGTGTGTGTGTGTGTGTGTGTGTGTGTGTGTGTGTGTGTGTGTGTGTGTGTGTGCATGGACTCATACGTGTGTGTGTCAGTGGGTAGATGTGCGTGTAAGAGATATATTCATAAGTAGTGATTTATATCAATTTAATCATAAACGGATGAGGGATGGGGTGGGTGGGGGGATGAGCTGTTAATCAGAGTTTGCACAAAGTTGGAGGTTTATATACGCTCTACTAACTATTGATAATGTTGACAGTGGTTGGGATGTGTATGTGTGTGTGTCTGTGTCTGTGTCTGTGTGTGTGTGTGTGTGTGTGTTTGTGATTACTTTTCGTATAAATGGGACAGAGTCCTCCACTCGTGTTCCCTGTCTTTTAACCTATATAAAATGAAACCAGTGGGAGTAAACATCCCTCACTGTGTGTATAAATAGTTAATTACACATGTGAAAAAAAACGAGTTGAGCTTCTGTATAATCCAGTATACCATATGTTCGCACAATGTTATCTTAACCCATATATATATATATATATATATATATATATATATATATATATATATATAGGGGATAGGGGATTAAGAATACTTCCCACGTATTCCCTGCGTGTCGTAGAAGGCGACTAAAAGGGGAGGGAGCGGGGGGCTGGAAATCCTCCCCTCTCTTTTTTTTTTTTTTTTTTTTTTTTTTTTTTTTTCCAAAAGAAGGAACAGAGAATTGGGCCAGGTGAGGGTATTCCCTCAAAGGCCCAGTCCTCTGTTCTTAATGCTACCTCGCTAACGCGGGAAATGGCGAATAGTATAAAAGAAAAGAAAATATATATATATATATATATATATATATATATATATATATATATATATATATATATATATATATATATATATATATATATATTTATATATATGTATATATATGTATATATATATATATATATATATATATATATGTATATATATATATATATATGTTTAATTTGTTTATGGATGGGGTTGTTAGGGAGGTAAATGCAAGAGTCCTGGAAAGAGGGGCAAGTATGAAGTCTGTTGGGGATGAGAGAGCTTGGGAAGTGAGTCAGTTGTTGTTCGCTGATGATACAGCACTGGTGGCTGATTCATGTGAGAAACTGCAGAAGCTGGTGACTGAGTTTGGTAAAGTGTGTGGAAGAAGAAAGTTAAGAGTAAATGGGAATAAGAGCAAGGTTATTAGGTACAGTAGGGGTGAGGGTCAAGTCAATTGGGAGGTGAGTTTGAATGGAGAAAAACTGGAGGAAGTGAAGTGTTTTAGATATCTGGGAGTGGATCTGGCAGCGGATGGAACCATGGAAGCGGAAGTGGATCATAGGGTGGGGGAGGGGGCGAAAATTTTGGGAGCCTTGAAAAATGTGTGGAAGTCGAGAACATTATCTCGGAAAGCAAAAATGGGTATGTTTGAAGGAATAGTGGTTCCAACAATGTTGTATGGTTGCGAGGCGTGGGCTATGGATAGAGATGTGCGCAGGAGGATGGATGTGCTGGAAATGAGATGTTTGAGGACAATGTGTGGTGTGAGGTGGTTTGATCGAGTAAGTAACGTAAGGGTAAGAGAGATGTGTGGAAATAAAAAGAGCGTGGTTGAGAGAGCAGAAGAGGGTGTTTTGAAGTGGTTTGGGCACATGGAGAGGATGAGTGAGAAAAGATTGACCAAGAGGATATATGTGTCGGAGGTGGAGGGAACAAGGAGAAGAGGGAGACCAAATTGGAGGTGGAAAGATGGAGTGAAAAAGATTTTGTGTGATCGGGGCCTGAACATGCAGGAGGGTGAAAGGAGGGCAAGGAATAGAGTGAATTGGAGCGATGTGGTATACAGGGGTTGACGTGCTGTCAGTGGATTGAATCAAGGCATGTGAAGCGTCCGGGGTAAACCATGGAAAGCTGTGTAGGTATGTATATTTGCGTGTGTGGACGTGTGTATGTACATGTGTATGGGGGGGGTTGGGCCATTTCTTTCGTCTGTTTCCTTGCGCTACCTCGCAAACGCGGGAGACAGCGACAAAGTATAAAAAAAAAAAAAAAAAAATATATATATATATACACACCTTCTTAAATCTGGTACCTGTTTATCGCCCAGCCGCGAGACGAGGATGAACACCTGGGTTGCATATAGGCCGACTGCCACGCCCAGGATTCGAACCCATGTGGGTCTGACCAGTTTCACTCAGAAGGCCTGCGTGTGTGTGTGAATACCATTGTTCGTATGGTGTTTTCCTGATGTTGGAGATACGTTATGCCGTTGTAAGTTCTGCAGGAGGTATCGTGTTGCCTTGATAGCGATGCTCCACCAGCCTCCTGTACTTGGAAGTTTTCATAAATTGTCCCTTTCTGCTGCGCACTGTACCTGGGTAGAGTCTTGCTGCACACTCCACCTGGGTAGAGTCCTGCTGCACAATCTACCTGGGTAGAGTTCTCCTGTTACACATTCTACTTGGGTATTCTCCTGCTGCACACTTTATGTATTCCTACTGCACACTCTCCATGGGTAGAGTCCTGCTGCACACTCTACATGGGTAGAGTCCTGCTGCACACTCTACATGGGTAGAATCCTGCTGCACACTCTACATGGGTAGAATCCTGCTGCACACTCTACATGGGTAGAATCCTGCTGCACACTCTACATGGGTAGAATCCTGCTGCACACTCTACATGGGTAGAGTTCCACCTTCAGGTGTGCCATACCTGGTGTGTCGTGGGGAGAGCCATAGGTAGTCATGTACCTGCAGTGGGTAGAGTACCACAGTGGACGAGGAAACCATCCCAGCCCAACCCACTGCGTACGACGGCACGACCCTTGAGGACGACGGTACCATCCCTCAAGGGTCGTATCGTCGTGCTCTAGAGTCGTAGGATCGTGCTTAAGGGTCGTATCGTCGTGCTCATGGGGTCGTACGATCATGCTTAAGGGTCGTATCGTCGTGCTCATGGGGTCGTACGATCGTGCTTAAGGGTCGTATCGTCGTGCTCAAGGGGTCCTACGATCGTGCTTAAGGGTCTCCATGCACTCGCGGGTCGTACCGTCGTGATCCAGCGGCTAAAATGTCCACCTTCCCTCGTTAGATATTTAGATTTAGACTTAATTTGCTTGTTTTCCCTAATTGTGATGTTTATCGCTGGCTGGAGGTGTGTGTGTGTGTGTGTGTGTGTGTGTGTGTGTGTGTGTGTGAACGCACCTGCCCCGGTAATAGTTCATGTGATGGGCCCCTTTGATGACGACCTTCCGAGCTTAGTGTTGGCGCTGATCACATCAGCGTGCCAGCGACACAGGCTGAGAGCAAATCAGCCTTTTATAGGTGAGGTAATTACATCATCAATCAGCTCACACGGCGTTTTAAAGTGGGTCTTTCGGGGGGGCGACGCTGCCCAGACTGTTGTTTCAAGGACGGGGTGCACTGTATGACTGTTGTGTACGGCGTGGCACCGTAGGTGTGCCGTGTCACAGTGTATGTCGTTGTAAGTGGCAATGCAATGTAGATGTCCAGAGGGACAGTGAATTTTGTAAAACGGTGGTGCACTGTAAATGTTTTAAAGCCACCATGGATGTTGTCAGTGGCGAAGCACTGTCTGTATTTCAAAGTGAAAGTGAGTGTTGTAAATGGCAGTGCAATGTAAATGTTCAGACTCAACAGGATATGCTGTGAATGTCAGTGCATTGTAAATGCTCAGAGGTTACAATGTCCACCGTGAATTTCGTAAATGCCTGGCACGGCACATAATGCCTAAACCCAGACAGACGTGGTCTGTCTGTATCCGGACCTTACCTGGATAGATAGACGTAGGTATATAAATGAAACGGAGAGTATCTGTGTCTATAGATAGATAGATGGATGAAGACTCGGTCGATCGATACCACGAGAATGACATTTAGGACTGGCTTCAGCACCAGTTCTACCGCATCTGTTGATGCGATGGTCAGCATCGCTGGCTACGAACCAGCGAACCAGAGGTCGAGTCTTGGACCAGGCAGCTGGCCGATGACCACATCTGACAGCGAACCATACCCCGTCGTAGGGTGTTCGGTCGATGAGTTGGTGTCTGGCAAGGGAAGAGAGATCATACCCACCCAGTCACCCACCGACCCACACACAGGTTGTCTGCAAACGACAGTGTGTCGTGTGGCAGGGAGAAGGAGAGGGAGGGAGGTTGTGCCACCTACTACTACTACTTGCCTGCTTGTTAGTTGCTACGACGAGATGTTGCTATGAGAAAGAGAGAGAGAGAGAGAGAGAGAGAGAGAGAGAGAGAGAGAGAGAGAGAGAGAGAGAGAGAGAGAGAGAGAGAGAGAGCGTCTGGATGAAGGGGAATGGCTCTTGCTTGTGCTTGTGATAAAGAGGAAAAAAAAAAAAAGATGACGGAGAGTTCAGTGATTCGTGCTTATCGTCTGGAAACCTAAGGAGTCAGCGTGGCCAAAGGAGGAGAGGAGAGGAGAGGACCTTCTCAACCATTCCCCTCTGGCGGTGTGGGCCAGGGTGGTGGTGGGGGTGGGGCGATGTCGTCCTCCCCGCCCAACCAGCGGTTCATCAGGCCGGCCAGCGTGTGTTGGGGGTTGGCGTCCCCTCAACATTCTCGTATCAGAATGGACCTGGAAAATGTGACCTCACGCTTGAGTCACATTTTCCTCCTCGCTGATTTGTTTACTCGTTGAGGTCTTCCCGATCTCCATCGTTGATATGCAGCGAGGAACTGAAGTGCTGGACACATGTCATCTCATTACTCCTCTTAGGAGAGATGATGATGAGGCCATGATAGGCTGGTGGGACAGACGGTGTTGGGTGGTGGTGTTGACCTACAGCGGTGTGGCTGTGGTAACTGGAGCCACACAGCTGTTGTCCTCCTTGGGGGGGGGGTGAGAAGGACCCCAGCAGCGCCCTGACCAGACCCAGGACACTGGTGGCGCATTAACTCCCCGCTGGCGGCACGGACCTCCTGCTGGTGGTGACCTGTGGAGCCACCAGTGACACGGGCTGTGGTTGTGTTGTGTTTCTAATCAAACCCTCCTGGTGCAGCTGTCACCGTCGGTAAGCTACGAATTCTACGGGCCTCTGTTTTCGAGTCCCAAGAGAGTGGTTGCCATTCTTAACCCATCTCGTCCTCCTTCCCATCAGAGAGAGAGAGAGAGAGAGAGAGAGAGAGAGAGAGAGAGAGAGTTTGGGAACGGGACAACGCGAGTGTCACACTCTTCCTGTAACACACCAGCAGCAGTGATGCGTGCCTACCTACCTCACCTTAAAGTGACAGCAGGTCAGTGCCCTCACACCTGTCGACCTGGTACACTAATGACTCGCCACCTGGTCGTCTGGTATATTGCTCGCTGCGGCCGGTAATGGGTGCGGTGGGCGACCCAACTGATATTCCCGTCTGTGGCGAGGCCAATCTGGCTGCTTGGCTCGCTGGAATGTTACATGGTACTGGCAGATCCGATGAGCTTATGAGTTACACATACTTCAGGTGTTGAATGGCTCTCTCGTGGGGAAGATCTGGGGCGCAGACCGCTCGGCACATACCACACAGATTTGACTTTTGATGCAAATGTGGCGAGTTTGTTCATCATGTACTACATGCCAGTCCTAATGTGGGTGGTGGCGCGTAAGAGGATGCAGGATGTGTAAAAAGTTCAGGGACTGGGTCTCGGTGATTTGATCACATAATTTACGGAGCTGGTGATCTATTTACAACCTGCATACTTAAGACGCTCCCCACGTACCTGGGATGGGATGATACATGAAACCTTCATGAACATCGTACAATATTCGGTAGGAATTATCTCCTGGGTTCACCAGTGGTACAGGTACGTGTCCTTGTAGGGCGTGGGAGTGACTCTACCGGCAGACTTCACATTTTGTCTGTTCTGTATCAACACAAGGAGTAAACTCCCATGACTATCTGTAGCTCAACCTGAGTCTTGCAACAAACAAACACTATTAGGGAACATGTTAGTGGGAATATATATATATATATATATATATATATATATATATATATATATATATATATATATATATATATATATATATATATATATGTGTGTGTGTGTGTGTGTGTGTGTATCTGTGTGTGTGTGTGGTTCTTCTTGTATGATCCTGTGATGGTAGATGGATCAGCTGTTGTCTTCTTATAACATTCGTGGTGTTTTGCATGTGTCTCGGGCCATGACCTGTGGACGACCTCTGCCCGTCGTCATGTACACGTACATGTGTATACACAGTGACTGGCCAACCTTCCTTTATCAGCCCTCCTCACTGTGGACGTTCCCAGGAACACAGCCTCTCGGCTCTGTTTAAACGACCCTGATCTACCCTGGCAGCGGCAGAGTCTACTGAGGAGAGGGGAAAAAAGGAAATAACGTCGAGGACGTATTACCTCTTTTTTTGACACGCGTTGTCATATGGGGCAGGGAACTCCTGAAGCCACGTTAAACTTCCTTAGAACTTGAATGTCTGTGGCAACGGATCATCCTCCATCCTTCCCTCTTCCACCTCTGATGAGGAGGGAGTGGGAACCACACAAACCCAGCACGTACATACACAAGATACGTTTCCACTGTTCCTCCCACGCCAACCCTCGTGACCAGATGTGGTGGAATGTTGTCTTGAACATCGTCTTGTCCAGGAGAATCATTTGTCAGGATGAAGTTCCTGGGGGGTCACGTGAGCTCCCCCTCCTCCTCCTCCTCCTTCGCCGCCGCCGCCGCCCCGACCTGTCTCCCTGTATAGTGTCTGTAGTGCTGTACGACCAAGAGGTAGGCCCGAGGGTGTGGTGTGTGGGGCGGTAGTGGTGGTATCCTGGTGTCACACACACACACACACACACAACCAGATTGATTTTGATATTTGCCGCCTCCAGAGCGGCGAGTGTGTTTTGCACAGCTCCCCCGTCCTGTGGGGCGGTGACGCGAGGGAGGAGACGAGAGTGCACGTTAGGTCCACCAGGGACTGGGTGGGTCTCTCAAGACTGAACTAAAAGTTGCTCGATAAAAGGAAAAATGTTTACAAGGACTGAGCAACCATGACTGAATCATTCAACCCTTTACATTGTAAGTGAACTGTTTACAAAGGTCGAGAAACAATGACTGGATTATACAACATGAATGAATCATCTGCAGTAGACCAAAGCTAGGCTACGTTGCGACGAGACCCTGAGGTATAGAGCATTGTTATGGATGAATGCCTTACACAGTCAAGTAAATAATGATGCTGGGTGTAAGATGAACTTTGCTGGGAAACTTTACACCTTGACTGTGTAGCATCATCAGGAGGGGGGTATACTCCCATGAGTGTCAGGAGACCAGAGTGAGTTAGGGAACGGCACTGAGGGTGATTCTACCGTACTTGTGTCTTGCCTTCATGGTCAAGCATATTCGGGGACTCATGCCGGAGGGAGTTGACAGCAGTTGAAGAAGGAGAGTCACAGACAGACTGTCTTTCTTGAGTGCATATACGAATGTTAGAGCTGTGAGAGAGTGACAAGCAAAGTCAGTTTGGATTGTGAATGTCCAGCTGTTATTGACCCCCCCCGACTCCCTGTTCTGGGTAGGAACCATTTGAGTCATGTCACAGCTGGCAGCCCCGGTGACGTGCCGTAGGGAGACATCTGTATATATTGGTGACGGATCGTATCCATGAGTGACGCTGTGCCAAAAGAAACGCTCGATTCATGTCCATTTCGGAGGGAGGGAGACGGTAGTGCTAAAGTGCTGTTGGCGTCCCTTGTGGGGCATTGTCTCAGGCCAGGTGTGTGGTGTGTGGTCCTGGGGGGGTGTGTGTAACATCGGGTCATGGGTCGTATATACTCAGCGGCCGCTCGTGCCTTACGTAGCTACGCTGAGTGGAGTGCTTCATGTGGACGGGGGTCGGGGACCACAGCCCCCAGGTGTTCTGGTGGACCGAGTCATAAGAACAGTTCATGATTAAACTCCCCAGAAGCCGTCCATCATGTGATGAGACAAAACATAAACCTTAATGTTGACTTCACTTTCCGTTTGTCATCGTCATCCATTTTTCCATATTGGACGTAGGTGTGTGTATATATATATATATATATATATATATATATATATATATATATATATATATATATATATATATATATATATGTGTGTGTGTGTGTGTGTGTGGATGAAGGCAGCAAGTATGAATATGTACATGTGTATATATGTATATGTATGTGTATGTATATGTATGCATACGTTGAAATGCGTGTGTGGGCGTTTATGTATATGCATGTGTATGTGGGTAGGTTGGGCCATTCTTTCGTCTGTTTCTTTGCGCTACCTCGCTAACGCTGGAGACAGCGACTAGGTATAATGAATAATATATATATATATATATATATATATATATATATATATATATATATATATATATATATTCCTATGAGTTCACGGGGAAAATGAAACACGATAAGTTTCCAAGTGCACTTTCGTGTAATAATCACATCATCATTGGAGACACAAGAGAGAAATATAACAGTCATTTGATATACAATGAAGAGACGTAGCTAGGACGCCATTTGGTATTACACGAAAGTGCACTTGGAAACTTATCGTGTTTTATTTTCCCCGTGGACTCATAGGGATATACTTGATCACGCGCAAAATTGTGATCCTTTCCAATATATATATATATATATATATATATATATATATATATATATATATATATATATATATATATATATATATATATATATACTTTTCGTTCTACAGCTGTTGCCAGCGGTGTGTTATTCTTTGGACAAGCGGAGAGAAAAAAGTAACTTGAAGAATATGACAAAGTAGAACATACATTTATCAGATATCAAAATCACCAGGAAAATCTTTACCCATACGAGATCACTGAAGCAGTATTGACCAACATCTACGACTGAAAATAAAAACCAGCTCCATGTAAGGCAAAAGAGGAGTTTCTTAACCCAATGGTCTACTTTCTTTGACCTCGGCAGACGCCATGGAAGGTGCAGCACACCAGGCTCACAGACCAAGTACCTAACTCCCCACCTCCTCCTCCTCCTCCTACCTCTGCTCCTCCACGTCCCCACAACGGGACTCGGATAACCTTTCCTGTCTAGACTCACACACACACACACACACACACACACACACACACACACACACACACACACACACAGACGTATGGCAGGTCAGTCAGTGGTGACAGATATCAGTAGTGACCAGAGTGATCCTTACTAACACCACTACCATCCCTCACCACCAGTACCACTTAACCTTTATCTCCCACACACACACACACACACACACACGCGCGCGCGCGCGCGCGGCTTTAGCCCAAGATCTTCAGACTAGACACATCCATACCTTCCTCTCAGCGTCCCACTTGACGTCTACCACACATGTTCTTCGCCTGTGAACGATTTCCACCCCTTTTTTTTAAAGGGCTGAGTATCTGGGGAGAGTGTCCTCTCCCAGCAGTGGGTGGGTCTTCCAACCTTAAACAATTTACGGGGTCTTCTGAAGGTCACTCGTTCGCCTTTCAAAGAGTCCTCACTCATTAATCCACTTAAATATTAGAGGCGTCGTGGCTGCCGCCGGTGTGTGGGACAAATTAATACTGAAGGTGAGACTTGACAACCCCCTTTAGTGAGCGAAACCATTACGATTTCCTCGCCTTCCCACAGAGCTTCGACTCGTGCCACAGCGCGTCGTTGAAGATTACCAGAGATAGCTAAACGCATCACAGACACTGTAAATATCGAACAAATCCCACAGCTGTGTGGGGTTTTTTTTTCTATTTCTTCCCCCTCCTCTCTCTTCTTTTTAGTCATCCACACAACTGGTAAACCAGCGATAAAACATTCATGAATAAACTAGTTTATCTATTTATTGTTTTTGGTTTTGTTTTTACGTTGGGTATCAGTAGAGCGACGCTGGAAGCTTAAAGTTTAAGCTTGGCAGCCAGTGGTGGGCCTCCGGTGACCACATGGTGATGCTTGTCACCTCAGATGACCCCCTAGTAGTGAGGGAGAAGTTGTGGGTTGTGATGCATCACACGAGCGCGCCTCCACCACCTCTCCTGCAGCGCCCCCTGACTCCTCGCGTTCTTTTAAGAGATCCACAACTCCTCAGGGGGTTGTGGATATACATATTATATCGTCCGCGAGCGAGGGCCTGCCTGCCTGCCTGGGGTCATGCGTGATGCATGGCGCCCGTGTGGCAAGTCCCATGAGTGACGACATGTAGCCTTAAAAGACTTAATGTTTCCTGTTCACGAACTTGCCGCTAGTGACCATAATGGCTCAGCCCGACACTGGCCTGAGCCTCACTTAAGGGGTAATGATTTTATTTTTCTTTTACACCTCCGAATGCGATTGATCATCACGCAGCTGACATGTTCAGGATATTGTTGGCTCCTAGTGTGGTGGTGGTGTGGGGTTGGTACCATCTCGTGTGGTGGTGGTGTGGGGTTGGTACCATCTCGTGTGGTGGTGGTGGTGGTGTGGTGGTTGGTACCATCTCGTGTGGTGGTGATGGTGGTTGGTACCATCTCGTGTGGTGGTGGTGGTTGGTACCATCTCGTGTGGTGGTGGTGGTGTGGTGGTTGGTACCATCTCGTATGGTGGTGGTGGTGGTGTGGTTGGTACCATCTCGTGTGGTGGTGGTGACCTCGGGGTGATGGTGTGGTTGGTACCCTGTCGTGTGGTGGTGGTGGTGGTGTGGTTGGTACCATCTCGTGTGGTGGTGGTGGTGATGTGGTTGGTGAAGATCACGTGGTCTCCGTGCGTGTACTTACCTCCCTGTGTTATAAACAACACCTTCGCCATCACCACCACTTGACCAGTGACTCATAACCTTCGCACTCATTTTCTTCCCCTGAGAATTCTGTGAACATTTTTGGGCGAACGTTTTTGAGTCCATATTCTTTCCTGTGGTGGTGGTTGTAACTTTATATGGTCACACGGAGGTAGTTCATCTAAAGGCTTACACGTTGTGCCTCAACCACTTATGATAACATTAGGACATGAATATCTATTTCCCAAACACACACACACACACACACACACACACACACACACACACACACACACACACACACACACACACACAGCTATACACTTTTCAGCTGACGGCTTCTTGAACTCGAGAAACCTTCCTTTATTTGTTTATCTGTTTACCAATCTCCTCCAGGTAGGTATTCCAGCTTTACTGAGCCTGGGTGATACGTACGTGTACACGTCAGCTCTCTCTCTCTCTCTCTCTCTCTCTCTCTCTCTCTCTCTCTCTCTCTCTCTCTCTCTCTCTCTCTCTCTCTCGGATGAGACTATTCTGCCCGGCCTTAACTAAGCTCACTTCGTAACCCTCCTCCTCCTCCCTCCCCTCCTCTTCCCCTCCTCTTCCCATCCCCTCCCCCCTCCCCTGCTCCCCACTCGATAAAAACTTGTGACGGCAAAATGTCAGACGACGACGACGACGACGTGGTGTGGACGCGACTGATCATCATCAAGTCAGGAGCCTCTGAAGGGCGGGAGACATTCTATCGTGGTCCCAGCCAGTCCTTGCTGTGACTGTGGGTGAGTGGGTCGTGGGTTGGAATCAGTATCTATGGTTAGAGTTAAGGGGCGAGGGCGGGGGCGTGGGGCACGTGCCTCACAGCACCGGCGACGCCTGGTATACACAACACGCGAATCTTTTCCAAACCCCAAATAGCCTGCTAGATCAATGCCACGGTAAAACAAGCGGGCATTACAGCTCGCAGTCAGTTTTATCACCAATTAAAACAAAGTATTACGTATTAGCACGAGCAGAGCATTACCATTGACAGCCAGATTATATTAAAACACTGGATAAAAGCATCAGGACTGGGTAATTCAACACATCCAAACACTGGGTATTAGCATTAATAACTTGGTAATTGCCGGACAGATTAAAACTCTTATTACTGAAAATATTTAAAGTGGCATGAGAGCGGCAGGCACCATTGCTGGCGTTTGTGTTCACCAGCGGCGTGAGTTTCATAGCCCCTTATCCCGCTGGTCGGCACTCAGCATCAGCACAGGGTCTTAAGCGAGTTCAAGTGGATGTGTTGTTGGTCTGGGGTGGTCTAACCAAGAGCCTGAGGGAGTGGAGGTGACTGTCGGAGGAAGGTATGGTGTTGACGAGGACCTAGGTGGAGGAGGTGGTAGTGCCTGTGATGGTCTGTTGGGTATGGTCTTCACGAGGCACTGGTGAAGGGAGGGGGGGGGGGGGAGTGGAGGTGACAGTGCGTCGATCTAGGGTATACGCGAGGCCTTACCTGTGGAGGTCTTTCATTCTGTGGACGCGTCTCTCTGCCTCATCACTAGTCCACCTGCGAGGGGTGGCCCGTGGCCTACCATGGAGGTCAGCGAATTCCGTCAGTGTTGTGGACCTGTTAGAGGATGGGGGTAGGTGGGGGGGTCATTCAGGCGCACTTTCTCCCGCTCAGTGTCTGGCGCCAGGTGATCGAGGTGCCCGCTTCCCAGAACGTGTTCTGTCTGCTCCTGCTCCAGTAGAGCCACCGTCCCACCCCGACGCTGGTCTCGGAGGAGGAGGGGGCGTTTCGGAGATCCTGAAGTACCTCTCTCTCTCTCTCTCTCTCTCTCTCTCTCTCTCTCTCTCTCTCTCTCTCTCTCTCTCTCTCTCTCTCTCTCTCTCTCTCTCATTCGTCTCGAACCATTGTCCCAAATTTCTGGTAATGGGAGCTCTTGCTGCGCGCCGTGTCATGCGTCACTGGTGACGGAGGTGGTGAGGTCACCCATTCACAAGGAGGTTGCCGAGCCTCGTGCCCTCCGTCGCAGGTGACGTAGATGGTGAGGTCATCGCCCGTCACTTGGAGGTGCTGAGTCTCGTGTCACATCCACCATACACTTGCTCCAGGTTATCTATGTACCACACATCACATACCACAGATGATAGCTACATAAGCATCTGTGTGTCATACCCCTCATCATCAGTACTATGTACCATACTGCTCATCATGTGTACTCTGTACCGTAATGTGTGCTATGTACCATAATTCTCATCATGTGTGCTATGTACCATAATGCTCATAATGTTTACTATATACCATACTGAACATCATGTTTACTGTGTACCATAATGCTCATAATGTTTACTATATACCATACTGAACATCATGTTTACTGTGTACCATAATGCTCATCATGTGTACTGTGTACCATACTGCTCATCATCAGTACTATGTACCGTAATGCTCATCATGTGTACTGTGTACCATAATTCTCATCATGTGTACTGTGTACCATAATTCTCATCATGTGTACTGTGTACCATAATGCTCATAATGTTTACTATATACCATACTGAACATCATGTTTACTGTGTACCATAATGCTCATTGATAGTACTATGTACCCTGATGCTTATCATTAGTTCATATATCTGCTGCTTTTCACCGCGACTTTGGATCAACACTGCTACACGTATATCCATATCTAGTTATTAGAGAGACAGATGTGAACAAATGATCACAGCTTCAGTAGAGGCGGGGGATTAGAGCTGGTGTATCGACCCCCCCGCAACAACAGGTTGAGATACACCGTCGCATCATATGTGGCAAGATGGTTATTTAGCAAGTGCTCAGGTGGAGGAGGACTTGTACGTCTGCCGGCTTCCTCAAAGTCCCTTAATCCTAGATTCCCCCTCGAGCCACACGCCTCTCATGAACCACGTATTAAGTACGACAGTTCGCCTCACTCCCAGCTGTAGGAGGAGGAGGAGGCATGACAGACCTCATTATCATTCTGTCTCTGAAGTGGTAGATGATACTCGTGTATAATCCCCCGGGGGATATTCAGATGTGATCATCCTTATCATGCGGCAAGGTGTGTCCATGCAGCATGGAAATGACGTCCACTTTAGTGGTGTGTGTGTGTGTGTGTGTGTGTGTGTGTGTGTGTGTGTGTGTGTGTGTGGCCCACGTCAGTACACTACCCCTAAGTCCCCGCTAGCCCCTAGCGTTACCTTGGGTCGTGGTGCCGGCCGCCGTCAGCTCCTCTGTCAGGATAACACTGGCCGGGGAGGCCCCCAGGGGCAGCTCCCAGCTGACCCGTAATCACGCCCGACCCTCGAGCTTGTGTGGTAGGTAACGCACTGTGGTACTGACATCATCTGATGCCATCAAAAACGTCAGATTAAGCAAGTAATTAACACGGAGGACCTGACTTCACGGGGCTCTTACGGGGCCCGGGAAACTCCATGGCTGCTGGAGAACACGTCCGGCGACAGCATCTCAAGTGGAAAACGAATTGCCGAGTGTAAACTTACACACCGAACGAAAGAAAACAGGTGGTGGTGGTGGCGGTGGTGTAAAGCCAGGCGGGAGGCGACACCAATGCACCCATCCCTCCCTCATTCCCTCCCTTCCTCGCCACAGACATGAACACATCAGTCGTACTGCTGCCGGTGGCTCTTCCCAACCACCACTTTACTGTGATTTGTCGGTCGCCTCAACCCTCTGTACACCAGGGGACCCTTGCTCCACCAGCCGCTCGCAGGCACTCGGCCTCTATCCCCTCCTCCTCCTCCTCCTCCTCCTCCTCCTCCTCTTCTCCCCCATCGGCAATAAAACAAGGAGTATGGCGGAGCAGGAAGCGCGGAGTGGTATGCGGGAGTATTAGCTGCTAATTGGGCGGAGGACGCAGCTGGCGCTACCGCTCAGGTGGATCTCCTCAGATTAGCGGAGACAGGTGGCGGTGCTCTGGGCGCCGGGCTGGCCGCTGGCAACCCTGCGTCAGGCCAGAGTGCAGATTTGATTTTGATTTTCGTCGCAGGAGCAGCGGTGGGGAGTCCGCCGTGCCCTCCCGCACTATCCTGTGTGCGCGGCGGAGGATCAACAGGACGCAGGGTGCTCAGGAGGTCCAGGGCCTCATCAGAGAGTGAATGACGATATGCTCACAGATATCTTGTAACGTTCGGTGGGGAATTAGCTCCGAACTCACTAAATGTACAGCAGTAATGCGTGCAATGGCTGCCGTGTGTGGGAGTAGCACTGCTGGCAGTGTTTACACACACACACACACACACACACACACACACACACACCCTTGTCGTGTTCAGTATCGACAAGAGCGACAGACTGTGCCATGAGTACCTCCTTATCCCTGACGAACATTAACGTCATGGGTGATTTCGTGGTGGCTGTGTCGTGCTGTAGACACAATGATGTTACAGTCATGGCCGAGGGAGTTGTAATGCTCTTCACGAGGAGCGAGGGTCAGTTACTATCACGCTCTATTGACGACATGGGCGAATTTTATAGTTTTTATGATAATAAACAGTTCAGTTTGGAGTGAGGATAACCAGTTATTGATCCTGTCTCCCTACTCTTGGTCCGAGCACCGCCAGCAGCCCTAGTGGTGTGCTGTGGACATCATCTGTATACATGATGTGACATCATGTTGATTGATCATGACATCAGTTTGACTAAGGACGTCACACACGATTTCCACCCTCAGCTCAGGCTGTGCGCTAAGCTGGGGCTGCCGTGGGTAGGTGGAAGGACCCGTGATGCTGGGGGACGGGACGCGCGCTGTAGCTCATAATTCAACATTCATATATTCTTCGTAGCCTAGCGGGAGGGAGGGATGGGGAGGCCATGGAGAGCGGTGGCTAAAGGGACTGAGAAGCCTGGCTCGGGCCGCGAAGTGCTGATAATTAACTTCGCCGCCGCCGCCATCAGGAGCTTGGTTTGCCTTGTGGAGGGGGTCCTCGATCATCCCATGCACGGTAGCGCAACATCGATGATGACAAGAGGTTCACAAAGGTTCTTTGTGGGACCCCAATGACCAGAGGATGATAGCCTAAGTCGTTATAAAACCGGGTCGTTACACGAAGTTAACAGTCTTTCCTCACAGTAAACTCATGTACTTGTTACAAGAATTCGGTACAGTCTCACAAGTTCAAGGATCTTGTTATTCACAATAAGGGGTTGTGGCATTTCTTCTTTGGACATACGACCAAGAGGTACTGTTGTATCACAGTATAAGACGTTGTACTGTAGGTTGTGTCCGTCCGTACCTCTGGTCTCATACATAACAGTTCCTATGATTACCAGCTCCAGATAGGCCAAAGCGCCATCAGTTTATAGCGTAGCCCTAATATAGCATTGACGTCTTGATGTCTATTGATCTGGTTACTTGCTCCGATGCACATGTTGTACTTGACATATCTCATTGTAATGGAAGGTGGATATACTAGTTTCTATTTGCACTCGTCTGCCTGCTCCAATTACATGTTAGTTCTCTCTTCATTACAGTTTTTAAACTAAACTTTTGATTAACAACTTGAGCAGCTCTGTCTGGTGGCAAGTTTGGCTAAAGCATCGCCTTGTCATGCTTCCTGAGGCCTGTGTAAGAGGTGGCCCGCAACAGTTTGGATGGAATTCATTTACCAGTAATGCTCGCGTACCTGTATTTGGCTTCGGGGACAAGCATGTTGTTACATTCTGGTCACAGGAAATTCAGGGCAGATAGTGAGGATAGAGAGAGACTCAGGGATAATCAAAATGTCTGTGGTTGTAGTTCCTGCATGTTGAAGAGCAATAAGTACGGCGAGCAGTTCGGTTCGTAGGATAGATTCCCAATTGTTCGGTCTCACATTCCTGTGTAATCAATTACCACTGAGCTGGCTCACAATGGCAGCACTTCCAGCCCTCCCAGTGGTAGAGTCGAGAGAACCGCCGGTATAGATACGATGGGTTAGGTTACTGTCAGTCTGGGGTGTCTGTGTATGTTCAAGAGCACTGGTTTTGGCCAAGGGTTGAAGGTGGAGAATGTTAGTAATTATATTCTCAGGTGGATGAGTAGGTATGTTAATACCAAAGGGAAGTTCTCTGCCAGGGCGGCGGGAAATGCTGCTGCCCCCTAATTTTGTACAACTGATTCAATCCAGACTTTGTCTTTATAGGTTTGGCTGTTATTTCCATCATGTACACTGACAACATTATCTGGATCACCAGGTGGAAGCTACAGTTTTTGTCGTGATTTTGATTTCAGGAATTCCATCTTCAGTGCTAGCCATACTTAGTTCTTTCCACGTATTAATTAGTCATGTATACATTAGTCATGGAACAGCCAAGGATAACTCCGAAAGGCTTCATTTTGTACTCATTGAGACTATCAGTGCCTCGACTGGTCAAGAAATGTGGCGTGCTTGTGTCGCCTGTCCCATGAATAGTTTGGAAAGTTGTGATACAGTTGTGCACACGTTTGTCACGTGTGTGAAGCCATTGATGTTAGGCATCGTGTGGCCTTTGATTGTGTGTGTGTGGGGTAGTCGGCAGAGCGCCATCCTCTCAGGAGGTCTTGTACAGGCAAGTCGTCAGGGAGATGGGACGAAGACCCTCCGGTTCATTGTTTCTCTGCTGGTGATGACTGGTGCTCTGGGCTGCATCGCGAGGCGGCGGGTCTACACCAAGCTTCTAGGAGGAGACTTCCCAACTCTACAGTAGGTCTCTTGATAAGGAGAGACCCATCTGTGCATCGTGTTGTATTAGCTAATCTTTATCAAATAACAAACGACTAATTATGGCGATCCCAACACTCTTAGTAATGCTTTGTGGTGAGTGGTTTGCGCTTGCATTGACAACTCCTTTTTCTTAAATGCTTTTGGTGCTGGTGTCAGTAATGTTTGTCTCTGGTGAGCCTGGTGATGGTGAACAGGGCGAGCGTGTGGTATCTGCCGGTGAGCTGTTCAGTCCAGCCTCCCTGCTTCAGGCCCCGTATCACACAGACCCTCCGCCTCTCCATCCCCTCCAGGCAATGTCCACCGGCGATCTCTCTCATCAGTGAGGTCCCTTACATTAGAACGAAGATGATATGGCCAGGTGAGTGGGATGGATGAGGTTGTTGGTGTTGGATAGCCTGAAGTGTGTGGTTTCGACTGGGTGCATAGTTGTGGTCAAGACCCGGCTCATAACCACTGCTATGTAACTCCCATCTGAGGGAGGGTATCGCACCCTCACCGTCCGAACCACCAGCTTGTGATGCTCACCACGGGGCTGCAGATGGTGTCGGTGATGTTTTTTGCCCCTGTTGGGAGGGGGAAAGAGAGGAGGAGGGAGGGAGGGAGACGAGTCAAGGAGGGAGTCGTGTCTGGTCTCCCTCAAACCCTCCGGGCCATGGGAGACTGGGTGTTGGGCCCCTCGCACCCCTCCCACCGTATTTGCCCCGGCGGTTCTCATGGCTTGTGATGCGACGGTGAGGGGGCCCCACTCCACTGGACGTCAGCAGCGGCCCCCCAGCCTAAGGGCCCGCTCCCTGTGTGAAGAAGCTGACCATCTATCTTCTGGATCAGATAGCGGGAACACTGACCTAGGGCAGCGATATTCCTCCGTGATACATTTCTGAAATTCCCTCGTGAATTCCAGGCAGCGGCCGTCCGATCTCCCATTCCAGAGCTTCCCCTCGATGGATCGGCAGCGGGAGCGGCAACAGCAGCCACAACCTGGTGATGACCTTCCCTCCCTCAGGAGCCTCCTGAGGTCGTCCGGAGGTTTCCAGCAGTCACAGTATCCCCGGAGACCACGTGATGCTCAGGGTGAAGCCTCAGACTTGGAGCCGGAGTTGCGGAGGCTCACAGCTTGCTCACCCTGGACTATAGGCCTTAGGCTGTGTGTGTGTGTGTGTGTGTGTGTGTGTGTGTGTGTGTGTGTGTGTGTGTGGCATGCCTCCAGTAGGTATGTGCACTGGTCAGCGTCAGCGACGGGTCTCCTCTGGTGGCTGCTCGTCCGTCTATGCTCTCTCCCAAGTCATTAATCCCATCGGCTTCTCCTCGTGGTGGTCTGGTTGTCGCAGCCTCGGCAGTGGGACGCGTGACGTATCCATACACATTTTCCAGCAAATCATTTCCTATCGTGGATCATACGTTGCCTTCCTCCCTCCCGGCAGAGTTAGTCATGTTGTCCATTTGAATTATTCCCCGTGTGGGTGAAGCCCGCCGCTTCCTTCCACCATTATAACGTTTTCTCTTTGAAGCGAAATCTCCTGTATCAGACTTCCTCCCTGTGGTGTTGTCCCACACACAGGGTTTATCGGTCTTCCTGTATGTGGTATTGTCCGACTGTTCCAAACATTTAATGTGTTGTTGTCTTTATATTGTTTGTGTTAGGTGATAATGATCGCTGAGATGGGAGTCCAGATACTTTTATTAGATATGCCATGCGGATGTGTGTGGCTCGCTCTACAGTTGCTGTTGTCAAGCAACACGAGAAAGTTTGAGGTGTGTTACGTCTTTAGATACAGGCAAGTTATCAATGCACAGGAGTGCCCCAGACGGAAACCACGGAATGCATTCTTAAGTGTTCGGATTGAGGATTGGAAGCGGCGTAGTGCACCTCTCAACACCTGATGCTTTAGGAGGAGGCAACATCGTTGTTGGAGGATCTGGAGAATGAACAAGAGAGAGAAGACTTGGTGGCAGGAGCTTTTGGTGGTGGCACAAGACGATTTGAGGGGCTCAGGAATCGCAAGGGGCTTCATGTAATGATGAGTGGAGGAGGCTGCACGTGCAGCGCGACCCTTGCCGGGAGAATGTTTTGCAGAACTGCAGGTAAATGATGTTGACGAGACCAGCTTGTATTCAAAGAGCACGACTGCAAGAACTTTTTACTTCCAAGGAAGGAAAAGTCTTGTGCCAGGTTTTACGGCAGTCCAAACATCACTCGATGTTTCTTCTGGGTAGCAACTGCGGAAGATTTCAAGTGAAAGCTTTAATGCCGTATCATTCCCAGAATCCCTGGGCTATGGAGGGTTTTTGCCAAGGCTAGGCTACCGGTAGCGTGGCCCTCGAACAAGGCGTGGACACTATTACTTCTCTCTTTCTCCAGGGATGGTCCTTATTTTGCATCCGACTTCAAGGAATGCTGTCGCAGCAAGACCCTCGACAACCCAGTATTATTAACCCTAGATAACGCTCCAATCCACCCGGTGGATTCTAGTGATCTGTGCCAACAATACTCAATACTCAAGACCACCACTTCCTTCCTCCAGCACAGGGAATGAGCTTAGGGTAATCGCCACCATCAGAGCTGAATGTCTTGGAACTCTTCACCGACTTATAAGAACGTCGGGGTGAGGGAGGTGGGGGGTAAACCAGCAATTCTGGGAATTCTAGTGGTCGTGTAAAATCACGAATGCTGTTAACAACACAACCACTTCCTGGGAAGATGTTAAAGAGACGACTGTGAATATTGTGTGGATGACATGTGTCAGTGACTTTAGAGATTTATTTTCCCTCTGGTGGCAGTCTGCGAGAACACGTTGTTAGCCTGGCCCGTGACGTTGTGATCGAGGAAGACGAAGAAGGCGACGTTGGTGAAGACCCCGAACAACGAGGAAGTAATAACGGTGGTACAGTGTCGTGTTGTCCCAGAGGGTGAGGAGGTTTGACGAGATGGAGAATGTCACCCCGACGTCAGCTGATGTAGACCACCAGTTGTCTGACGTCTCCTAATACGTTGAGAACGATCTTGAAATCATATTATCAGGTATGCCATCTGGGCCATGTTCCTCGCCCACTCGGGGACGAGATAGTGGTGGGGCAAACCCCTCGCGCGAGGGAGATGTAGAAGAGGGACCACATCCCACACAGCCTCACGGTGTCGAAAAGCAGCGGAAGACGCCTTCACGCGATGGCATGGAGCTAGCTATACATGGAGATGAAAAGACCAGCACGACAATCAACTTTAAACTCTGACATCCGAGCAAGACCTGCTCCGGTGGTAGCGTCGCCACAGTGGTGGTGAAGATGCTTGCTGTTATCCTCCCCTCCCTCCCTCATCCTCCCAGCTACCCCGCCACACCTGACCCCACACGACCTCCTGCACCACAGGTTTTTAGTGAGCGAATCATTTGCTTCTAATTGCCTGTCTGGTCATCCTTCTCCTTACTTATACATGAAGATGTAACATGGCAAGTTGATAATTGTCTTAGGAGGTCTGGGTCAGAGAATTTTATTTTCTAGGAACGTATCTTAGGTTATATAACAACTGGACGAGATAAGGGAATGCGTTACGGTACGCGATTATTCGTTTGACGCTCAGGTGTTCAAAAACACGACCCAGACGTATATCGGGGTTGGTCCTGTATAGATGAACAGAACAAGCTTGAGGCCAAGCAGGGGTGTAAGGTGGTTTGTAAGGGTTGTTTAAGGTGGAGTGAGGGGTTCCGCGGCTCCTCTGACCTCCCATTGGTCCAGTCACGTGATGAAAACTCGAAGAGGATTTGCCGCCAGATTTCTGTACTGGAATAAAATGGGAGGAGGAGGAGAGGGATATCCAGTATCGCCAGATTAATTTCTGTTAATCTCTGATCGGTGTTAGTCTTATCATGTCCTGTTATTATACGTAGTTGATAGGGAACATCGTGTTGTCTCCCCCGAGTCTTGTCTGCCTGTGTGCACATTCTCCTCAGCAACATAATAACTCTTGAACAATATTCATAAGTGTCAGAAACTCAGGTACCCACTGTGGAGGTGACGAACTGATTACATTTTCGAGCCGCGTAATTACATATATATGCATATCAATTAGGATTATCTTTTTTTTGTTTTGTTTTGTTCGTGGTATGTAATTCATGAGTGCTGAATGATGGGAAGCTCATATTCACTACGTAAATCCATTACCAGGTTCAGTTCTCATACCCACACACGGCGCACGTATGTTTATGAAGTCATGAGTTGGTTCTCTCTCTCTCTCTCTCTCTCTCTCTCTCTCTCTCTCTCTCTCTCTCTCTCTCTCTCTCTCTCTCTCTCTCTCTCTCTCCCCTTGTACTTAACTCCTGGAGGAAACAGTCGGGGCAGCGCCAAGATACGTGTGAGGCGAGGAGTGGTGATGATGCTGTTGTGGTCGAGAGGTTTTCATGATGTGTCTGAATGTATGTCATACCAGACACTAACAAAGTTATAGTTTCTGTCCCTCTTTTTTTTTTTTCTTTTACGTCTTTTGTAAAACTCGTTTTGATAATAAACTAGTAGCATTTTCCTGCTCACTAATTTAGGAATTTATGAATTATGCACATTTTAATCTGACGCTGCATTTATGTGAACAAAAACCAGACATGCAATTTGCATACTTAATTAAAAACGACCTTCAGTCATTCACGCGGCGTGGAGTCTGACCGAACACCTGCGCGCGGGGACTGGCAGCCTGTGGCAAAGACGGAGGGAAGAGAGAGAGAGAGAGAGAGAGAGAGAGAGAGAGAGAGAGAGAGAGAGAGAGAGAGAGAGAGAGAGAGAGAGAGAGAGAGAGAGGAGACCTGACGTGGACTCCCGCTGGGCAGGGAATGGGTTGGGTGTACACGTGTATCATTCCTGAAAAGTGGGATCGAGGAGTCCATCCAGGGGATCATCACACACACACACACACACACACACACACACGTACACACTCACACTGGAAACATTGGATTGCCGTCCGACCACAGATGGCTGGTTGGAGTCCACACTTGGCGAAGGATGTCATAATAGTGGTTCCCAACCCTCCTCAAGCCAGCGACGCCTTGCAAAGCAATATAGTGATGACTGCAGGTGCCTCCGCTCCTCATAGAATTTCAAATAGATTTTACATCAAGAATGCCTTCAGTCGAAAATCCTCGTTTTGTTTCCGTATATTGAGATTTCTGCTAGTATCACTGACTAATATCTCATGCAAGTGCCACTTGACCACTCTTTTGAGGGGGAACATTCCACAATCATTGGATACGACACTTTATCAAGGTCTCACGCGGCTTGTCAGCATGGAAGGATGGACCTAAGTACAGAACGTGATTGGCAGCTTATGTATGTTGTCGACCACGGGTGACTGTGGCCTTCCCAAAAACTTGGGTCAACCCCGAACTGTTCATTGTCTCCCCTACAAGGCGATGGCTAACTCAGATTCGACCATTTTTAAACGTACCACCCTAGTGAGCACACAGGGAGAATGTCGGTATTATTTCTTCTTCAACGTAGGAGTACTTTTGATGTTATATGACTCGTTGGCGAAACGGAATTTAAGCTCAGGGCAGCGCAAACACACATGTCCAACACCGATCTGCCGGCCTGACGTTGCATTGAGGTGTCACACATGGAAGGCTGCTACATATGTGCTCTGGGAAGCATTAATGTCTCGATAATGCTATTTTTTTAATTCTTGAATTATCGCTCACTGTACTTCATTGAGGCACACTCCAGGGGAGGGAAGGTGGGGGTAACGACACCCACCTTCCGTGCACGAACACACTTCATCAACGCTTCACCTACGTAGCGTTCGTCTTCGCAGACGTCGACTGCTCTGAGACGTTGTGATAGCACGCCTGCCTGCAGGCGGGTAGGTTTACCGGAGGCGAGCGTTGAGTGAGGACGGTTTGACGAGTGGAGGGATGACGACGAGGCACACACAGTAAGGAAGTTGTGGCTGTCGGTCAGGGGTGAGGAAGTTATCGACGCTAGTGGAGCATGACAAGTTACAGCTGTCGACCGTCGAACTGGGAAGACATCTGCGAGGTCGGAGCTCCGACTCGGCGGGGAAGGAAAAAAAAGTAGACCTAGACGATATCATGAGGTTCCTAGCGACACACACACACACACACACACACACACACACACACACACACACACACCTGCCCTCAGAACGATGAGGGAGGGAGGTTGTCACGGACTGTGAGGAGGCGTTGGTATGGTCGCCGCCACCACACGTTGCCTTCATTGTGACGGAAGTTATAATTGGTCCGCGTCAGGTCAGCCGAACGATCGGTTTCAAATGACAGTATTGCCCACGTCACTGCTACTCTTCCTAATTACCGTCCCCCGGGGTTGCAGCGTTGCGGACTTGTACATCATCGGTTAAACATGGTGTGTCATTCAACAGTTACGGGGAAATTAGCAACATCATCACGTCTTACGCGCTCCTCCGCTGCTTCGACGCTGCGCTTCAATCAGGAGCGGGGAAATGGTGGATTCCTGTGGGGGTGAGAAGGTCTTCACCGTGACTGCACTTCTTTCGCCTCCGTTGACGATGATGTAACATCAGCGAAGCCAACTTTACTCGTGTGGTGCAGTCTAATGCAAGCGGAGTCCGGTAACGCCCAGGTAATACATACTTCCTGCCGCAGGTGGCTCTGCTATCGTCGTAAGACTCCCTGCAGCACCCAGGAAGCTGGCCATGTCCTCCGGTCGGGAACACAGGCCATAAAATGTTCTGGTGTGTGTGTGTGTGTGTGTGTGGGTGTGTAGAGAGAGAGAGAGAGAGAGAGAGAGAGAGAGAGAGAGAGAGAGAGAGAGAGAGAGAGAGAGAGAGAGAGAGAGAGAGAGAGAGATTCAAAAACACACAAAGTCATGACAAAACGGAATGCAGTTATCAGGCCTGGTACATGCACATACGTGTTACAGTGTACGTATGTATGTATGTATGTATGTATGTATGTATGAAGCACTTTGTGCAGCTCTGTTGTGCCATCAGCTTGGGATGGTGAGGAGGGAGTGAAAGCCACCATCACGTAAGGTGTCACAGACGTGCCTCGTGTGATGGAGGGCATCATCCGCGAGACGTCACCAAGGGCGCGTGATGATGTCTTGAACGGCTGTTGGTTTGGGGAATAGCAAAGCGAGCGAGCGAGCGAGCTCTGCGTGGAAGCGTGGGGTGTCTGTCTAACTGGCCTCCTCCAGCCGTAACCCAGTTACTCCAACCCCACCCCCTGCACAAACACACAAACACACACACACAAGCACGCAGAGTTCACAATCAGATTTTTGTTCGTCTTTAACAGCGTTAGGTGAAACAAACAGGTTTGGATACTCCCGACACGTTTTGCCGGGTGGGACGACGAAGAGGTTTGTTGTCTTTGGTGTTAGCTGAGACGGCACAGGCAGCTGAGACCCCTAACTATATTCAAAGGCCACATTCGTTCACACTCAGTGTCTAGCTGTCATGTAAGATGCACCGAAACCACAGCTCCCTTTCCAGGCCCCACAAAACTTTCCATGGTTTACCCCAGACGCTTCACGTGCACATTCATGTTATAATCACACACATTGTATATATTTATTTATTTATCATACTTTGTCGCTGTTTCCCGCATTGGCGAGGTAGCGCAAGGAAATAGACGAAAGAATGGCCCAACCATACCCACATACACATGTATATACATACACGTCCACACACGCACCTATACATACCTATACATTTCAACGTATACATACATACATACACAGACATATACATATATACACATGTACATAATTCATACTTGCTGCCTTTATTCATTCCTGTCGCCACCCCGCCACACATGAAATGGTAACCCCTTTCCTCCGAACGTGCCCGGGGTAGGGCTAGGAAAAGACAACAAAGGCCACATTCGTTCACACTCAGTGTCTAGCTGTCATGTATGATGCACCGAAACCACAGCTCCCTTTCCACATCCAAGCCCCACAAAACTTTCCATGGTTTACCCCAGACGCTTCACGTGCGCTTTCATGTTATAATCACACGCAATTTATATATATATATATATATATATATATATATATATATATATATATATATATATATATATACTTCCCACGTATTCCCTGCATGTCGGAGAAGGCGACGAAAAGGGGAGGGAACGGGGGCTGGAAATCCTCCCCTCTTTTTTTTTTGTTTTGTTTTTTTCCAAAAGAAAGAACAGAGAAGGGGGCCAGGTGAGGATATTCCGAAAAAGGCCCAGTCCTCTGTTCTTAGCGCAACCTCGCTGATGCGGGAAATGGCGAATAGTTTGAAAAAAAAAAAAAAAAAAATATATATATATATATATATATATATATATATATATATATATATATATATATATATATATATTTCGTCTGTTTCCTTGCGCTACCTCGCAAACGCGGGAGACAGCGACAAAGTATAAAAAAAAAAAAAAAAAATATATATATATATATATATATATATATATATATATATATATATATATATATATATATATATATATATATATATATATATTCCTATGAGTCCACGGGGAAAAGTGAACTTTCGTGTAATAATCACATCATCAGGGGAGACACAAGAGAGAAATATAAGCCAGGTACCCACTTCATCGACCTATCCCTTAGGGGTGAATGAACAGCTGGATTGCCTGAGGACTCGTTACCACTACTAGATTTCGAACCAACACGCTCGATCCTCGGGCAGCCCGTGAATGCGTCACGGCCAGGAACGCTAACCATTACACCACGGAGGCCGCCGTGGTTCATCCCTGCCACCCTGATGGTTTTAATGGATCTTGGCATCGGTTTATCATTTTTTTCGATGTTTCCTCGGAGTTGTTTTATTCATCATGGTGCGTATGAATATGCCACCGAAAGGCCCCAGTCAATCTAGCGAATGTAAATGAACACTGACTTTTATGTTTCGAATTGTGGTGTGAGCATATCATGTGCACACTGACCGAAACGTTGGATGTCAGGGAATATATATATATATATATATATATATATATATATATATATATATATATATATATATATATATATATATATATGTATATTTTTTTTTTTTTTTTTTTTTTTTTGCTTTGTCGCTGTCTCCCGCGTTTGCGAGGTAGCGCAAGGAAACAGACGAAAGAAATGGCCCAACCCACCCCCATACACACACACACACATATATATATATATATATATATATATATATATATATATATATATATACACACCTCGATGTAAGAAGCTTAACTCACGAACTTGTGCTTGATTCTGTGTGGTTCATACCACCTACCAAGTTTTGAGCCAACATATTTTCACTTGCTGGTAACACTGTTATCAGCAGATCTCCCCGCAGATGTTTCGTGTGACTGATGTTAACATGTTACAGTAATATGTGTAAAAGTGTAAGTGGACCTTTCTGTCTCTCTCTCGCTTTTTTTTAATGTCTTTTTACCCTGACACAAATTTCAAGTATATTTTTCTTACTTTTTATTTGCTCTAGATTTGAGATGTGTTTGTGACATCTAAACGCTTCTCACATATTTATTAATAGCCTTTCTGTAACACGATACATTCTCAGGGGGAAAAAACTTGTTTTTAGATTCAGTGACACGCAGTTTAAATATAAGATAATGATATGAATACTTTTTTTTATCGCATGTTTTGAATATGATTATAGAAAGGCTGCCACAGAATATGATTATAGAAAGGCTGCCACAGAATATGATCACAGAAAGGCTGCCACAGAATATGATTACAGAAAGATTGCCACAGAATATGATTACAGAAAGGCTGCCACAGAATATGATTACAGAAAGGCTGCCACAGAATATGATTACAGAAAGGCTGCCACAGAATATGATTACAGAAAGGCTGCCACAGAATATGATTACAGAAAGGCTGCCACGGATAGCCACTGAAATCATTCAAATCAGACATTCGATATTACTCGGGTTAGTCCGTTGCCACAGATGTTTAATGGATAAATTTATTATTCTGTACAGCTGCCACTTTAGTCAGTCTGACAAATAAACAGCAGGTACATGATTGGCGTTAACAGCGGTGTATTAAGAGTGTGCGTCAACCAACTGTTAAGGCGCGCCAACGTCTACCACAAGGCAGACACGTACACCTGGTTGCAACACTGTAAAATCCACCACACCTGTGCTAATACCAGAAACAGTGTGCCCGTCTAGCTGCGCTCAGGCGGTGGTGAACGGAATCCAGTGTGTGTGTGTGTGTGTGTGTGTGTGTGTGTGTATGCTCGCATTCAGTATTTGTTCCCGTAAGGACTGTTATTGCTCGCTCCACCGGCTGCTTCACACACACACACACACACACACCCATGCTTTCCCAGCATGCTTGCATTGCTCTCTTCCTATCCCATTTCCTTCCTTTCTCCTCACAGTATCTCTCCCTCCCCCTTGCTCAATACCTTCATGCTGCATGAATAAAGTGCGCACGCCATAACCGTTGCGATGGTGGAAATCATGAGTGATGGCTTATATAGACGTCCAACTGAAAAATCACCCAAGGCATGACCGGTCTGCCTTCCTTCCTCGTTCTTTCCCCAGATCTTTCACGCGTTCGTAATTCCTATTAGCTCTTGCCCTTCTCCAGGATACTCTCTCTCTATCTCTCTCTCTCTCTCTCTCTCTCTCTCTCTCTCTCTCTCTCTCTCTGGAGATGCCTGCAATTAGTTAGTGCACAATATCCCGAGACCAGGTATAATAACATATAGCGGTATGGCTGTGCCGAGCGAGTCTACCAACTGTTATTTGTAAGCTCTCCCGCCAGCCCTGACCAGTAACCGTCACTCTATGATCACTTCTCAACGGTTCGCTCAAACCTTTGATTCTCACCCTTAGCCAGATTGAAACATTTTGAAAACGGTGTTCCTATATGCACAACTGGATACCCAAGGTCTTCAGATCGCGGGCGAATCTTTTAGAAATGTTGCAGAATGTATCGGACAGGGACGGGGGACGTAGGCTTGAACTGAGCAATCTTTTTTAGTTCCTGTCGAAGTGAGATGGCCTTTCGATTATCAAGTTGCACAGAAAGACGTGAGTTTCCATCCGTTTGGTAAAGATTTACAGAGACTGAAACAAATCATGGAGCGAGGCAGAGACTTGGGAGTAGAGATGGGGGAAGGAGGAGGAGGGATTATAAGAGGACATGTAGATACTGAAGAGAGAAAATAAAATGACCGTGCGTACAGTTGTATAGGTTAGCAGTGGCTCATGTGTGTGTATTCATCAGTTGAGTATCAATTGCAAATGTCCTCACGTGGCTTCAGCAGTAGCAGTAGCAGCAGCAGGGGGGAAGAAAGGAGTATACTAAACCACACGTGCAGGTTATAAGGTTCTCTTTCTTCCAGGAGCGACCATCTGAGTCGAACGTGCTTGCAGCAAGCGGGGAGTTGCAGGAGGCCCACAGTAGTGGCTTTTGTGTTTTTTCGTGTGGCTGGGAATAGTAGTAGTAGTAGTAGTAGTAGATTAGCGAGGTAGATATGGCAATGAATGTTTTATGCAAAGTGTCCCGCTACATGTCGTCGGGGTGGGGGGTTGGAGTGACAAGAGACGCGGGGAGACTCGCATGAGCCATAGCAGCAAGATTAATTCCTGCTGCCTGGATTAATTCAGACCTGCTTCAGAATATACATATGCCAAGTTGGATGTCAGACGCTTGAGTGTGATTGAAAGTCCTGTGTTAACAGAAGGAGGTGGGTGGAAGGGGGTAGGCGCGTGGGGGCCATTTCTAATCCATTAAACCTTTATTATCGGCGTTGAATACAGCATCTCTCCCCCCCCCCCATGCTTCACCAAGCGCCCTTTTTTTTTTTTTCCTTTTTTTTCCCCCCGCCTTTTTTCTTGCATCAACACTCGACGCGTGAGAGGAAACCACGGGCGGCAGAAGCATGACGCGTTGTCATTCTTTATTCAGACTACGGCACATGACACGAGACTGTGTCCAGGTCTGTCCCACTCGCACCAACGATCTCCACAGAAAATATTCACAGGGCGAGCGAACCACAACCTACCCCCTAAACTTGCCCCAGGCGAACCGAGGTGAAAAATGTCCCGAGCAATGTGATACAAGCGGTGGGTGGGAGGGGGAGAGAGAGAGAGCTGAACTTGGCAACGCTGTGTCGGCTGCTGCTGCTGCTGCCTCTCCCGATGGTACTTGGCAACGCTGTCGACTGCTGCTGCTGCCTCTCGCGGTAAAAACCTGATGAAAAATTTCCTCACTCTTCTCATCAAATGTACGTGAGCGACGGTGACGTGGAACCCTAACCACGGTGGGGTTTTTTTTTTTCCCTCTCCAATTTTGTGTAATATGATTTTCATGAAAATTTGTTGTCTTGAGAGAGATTTTATTTTGCAGAGATGATTGTCAATATGTTTGATGCCGAGCGGGTAGAATTATTCAACGCTCGAGTGAATATGTCGCTGGCTTTTTCTTAACTCACTCGCTGAGAAACGTCAAGACACGCGATGTGATAATTAGCAGTTGGGGAATGACTGTACATAACAACCATGGCTTAACAACCATGCTTAACAAGACTAATCAAAATAGCAGCGCCGGCATGGTAGCTTTCAACCTCGTTACAAGCGGACGTTAGAGGGGCACGCCTTGTTTACAAGGGCGGAACAGTCGCCCTAGCAGTTTATTGCCGGACTAGCTTGTTATCGCGTGAGCGGAGATGGTAAACTTGGGCTCTACATGGTTCTAGCAGTCATGGCTGGTGCCAGGAGCGCTAGGATAGGGACTTGGTGTTGTTTGGCTCTGGAGTGGGCATGCACGGAGCGCTTTTAAAGAGAGGATGTTGTGATAACGTACGTGTTTCTTAATGTCCGGGACGGACTTACTGACTCTCTCTCTCTCTCTCTCTCTCTCTCTCTCTCTCTCTCTCTCTCTCTCTCTCTCTCTCTCTACCTATCTATCTATCTATCCATCTATCTATCTCTCTCCTATCTTTACTTTTCTCTTCAGCCCGCCACACCACGCGGATGATATCCCCTCCCTCCCCACCCCACTGCTCCCACTCCTCCCACATCCGTATTCATATTCTCCCCCCTCCTCCCTCCTCCTCCCTCCTCCTCCTCCTCTCCTCACTCTAATAGTCTTTCTTAACTTTTTTATTTACGTGTGGCCTGTGATGGAGTTACTCTCGGCACATCTCCGTCATTCCTTTGTTTGCCCATTCTTCAGCCTCATCACGGGAGGGTAGGGGGAGAAAAACACGGCCCCTGGGGGGGACGAGACCCCTCACCCTTGGCATTGGTCGTGGGGAGGGGGACCCCCCCACCCTTGGCGTTGGTCGTTTTGACGTCGTTGTGTCGTGTTTTTGACGTCGTTGTGTCGTGTTTTTGACGTGTCGTGTTTTTGACGTCGTTGTTGTGTCGTGTTTTTGACGTCGTTGTGTCGTGTTTTTGACGTCGTTGTGTCGTGTTTTTGACGTCGTTGTTGTGTCGTGTTTTTGACGTCGTTGTGTCGTGTTTTTGACGTCGTTGTGTCGTGTTTTTGACGTCGTTGTTGTGTCGTGTTTTTGACGTCGTCGTTGTGTCGTGTTTTTGACGTCGTTGTGTCGTGTTTTTGACGTCGTTGTTGTGTCGTGTTTTCATAGTTTCTTTGTTTCCTCCCTTTCCCTCTCCTCCCCCTCCCCTCCACCCTTCCCCTCCCCCTGCACGCCCCCCCCCCCCAGCTCCTGTGTTTGCCGGGGTTTCCGTGACGCTAATTACCCGCCCTCCCATGAACACCGAAATTATACTAATCGGAGTATTTATCGTGGTAAGTCGTAAAGTTTGGACTTTTAAAAGTTTGTGCATTTTGTCAAGTTGATAAAAACAATCTCGTTTCTCTCTCTCTCTCTCTCTCTCTCTCTCTCTCTCTCTCTCTCTCTCTCTCTCTCTCTCTCTCTCTCTCTCACTCTGTATTATTATTCATACAGTTTGTGTATTTTCTCAAGTTGATAAATACAATCTCGTTTCTCTCTCTCTCTCTCTCTCTCTCTCTCTCTCTCTCTCTCTCTCTCTCTCTCTCTCTCACTCTGTATTATTATTCATACAGTTTGTGTATTTTCTCAAGTTGATAAATACAATCTCGTTCTCTCTCTCTCTCTCTCTCTCTCTCTCTCTCTCTCTCTCTCTCTCTCTCTCTCTCTCTCTCTCACTCTGTATTATTATTCATACAGTTTGTGTATTTTCTCAAGTTGATAAATACAATCTCGTCTCTCTCTCTCTCTCTCTCTCTCTCTCTCTCTCTCTCTCTCTCTCTCTCTCTCTCTCTCTCTCTCTCTCTCTCTGTGTGTGTATTATTCATACAGTTTCCTTGGTATTTGGTCCAGGGTGATTTCCTGAGTATCAAGTAATTTGTGAACCTTGGTCGGGGGAGGGAAAATATGGCATCACATTTCCTCCTCCGTCATACGGTGGAGGACGAGTTGTCTGACGGCGGCTGGCTTGGCTCTCCCTCTCTCTCTACCTCCCTCTCCCAACCTCCCACCTTAACCAGTTCAGTTCAGTTTATTCCTGACCCACGCCACAAGGTCACGCTCCTTCGGGGAGGGGAGGGAGGCGGGAAAGTCAAGTGTTTATTGCCTTGCGTCCGTGGCTCGTGTATCCGTATTCTGTCGTTATTAATCGCTCGCCTGATTACTGTGGGTTTGCTTTGTTGCTCGTTGCCTGGCGCGGCGGGACCTCTTCCGTACCAGCTCGTCTTGTTGTTATTGATGGCCACTCGATTCTCTTCGTACGTGGTCCGTTCTCAGGGGTTTTTTCTTTTTCTTTTTCTTTTTTTTTTCTCTTCTCGGCTCATTCCCCCCGCCGCCCCGCTCTTGTTTCTTGTGACTCGCTCCAGGGGCTGCTGCTTCTTGCTGCGTCATACTGCTACTTGGTCTCGTTTCAGTTGTCAGTTGTGTTTCCCAGCCGCTGGTCTGCGTCGCTGCCAGCCTGCCTGCCTGCTCACCTCCCTCCTCTTCGTCGTTCTTCATCTTAAGTTGACGTTGCTTGTTCCGTTCCCTCTCGTCCTGTTGTTAGTCCTGCCTAGTGTTCCTGGTGCATGGTGTTGCTGCTACTTGGCCAGCATTTATCTAAGCTTAGTGCTGCTTTATTTCTTTCTTTTTTTTAGCATTGTTTGATACTTTTTTTTTCTGTATTTCCTTTATTCGTGTTATTGTTCCTTGTTCAGCGGTCCTTTTGTTTGACTAGTGTTCCTGTTGTTTACTCCGAGCTCCCTGCTACTTACCTCTTGTTCCTGCGGCCTACGTCATGCCCCAGGTCGGTAGCTCCTTACCTCGCGTCCCTCCTCCATGCTGCTGCTGCTGCTGAGCTAGAGTCTCCTGTGTCTTGCTCGGCTGCTGAGTGGTCGGGGCGTTGCTGCTGGAGAAGCGTTGTCTCCTACGGCACTTGTTTACACCCACCGAGGGTTCCTGAGTGCTGCCGCATCGCTCCTTCCCTTTTACCAGGACGGGTTATTAACCGGCCTGCCTGCCTGCCTCCCCCCTCACACACACACACACACACACACACACACACAAGCCGTACGTGCGTTGAGTGCCACTCGTTCAATTCTACCTAATAGCAAAAATTCTTGACGTACGTAAACGATGGTGGGAACTAACGCTCTCTCTCTCTCTCTCTCTCTCTCTCTCTCTCTCTCTCTCTCTCTCTCTCTCTCTCTCTCTCTCTCTCTCTCTCTCTCTCCAGATAAACATTCACGGTTGATAGATAGATAAATATGTTCGAGAGAAGCTGGTGCATGCAAACAAGCCAGGGAGAGTGGCAAGAGGAGAGAGATCCCCTGCCATTTTATGGAGGCATTTAGAGAGGAAGGGAGGAGGCTTGGTGAGAGGCGTGAGGTGGCGGTAAAACAGACAGGAGGAGGCCCACGCTGGGGAGAGGAGGAGGGGGAGGAGGAGAAGAGGCATGGGGAGGCTGAAGATGTAGGGGAGAGAAGAGAGAATAGTGGATGATGCTGAGGAGAGGAAGAAAGTGTCATGTAGTAAGACACAGTTGACGTTAGTGGAAGGAAGATGTAGAGGATAAAGGAAATGTAACTGGCAGGAGGAGGAAGGAACTTTGATTTTTTTTTTTAGAGGGATGAAGAATGACAGGAAGAAAACTTGGAGGGTAGAATAGGGAGATGAACGGAAGAATAAGATAGAAATGGATGGAATGAAGAGGATTTGTTCTTATACTGCAGTGGTAGGATGAAAAGAAAGCGTGATTGGAGATGATTATGTGCACCGTAGTGAGGTAGATGTGAGTAGACGAAATAGATATGAGAGAAATATGAGCTATATCCTTTGAGCATGACGGTACGACTCTTGAGCACGACGGCACGGGCCTTGAGCACGACGTTACGACCCTTAAAAAGGGAGTCAGGTCAAAGGCCAGGCCATCATACCCAAGGTTCGTACCGTCGTGCTCAGAGGGTCGTGCCGTCGCGCCCAAGGATCGAACCGCCTGAGTTAAGATGGGGCGGAAGGCTGATGCATGGGGGGGCGGGGTGGGGGGGGAGAGGAAAGGAAGGGGGGCGTTGGGTGATGTGGGGTTATTAACCCTATTAGAAGGAGGAGGAAGTTGCCAGACGTGGAGAGGAAGAGATGTGTGAGCAAATGATGGGAGGAAGTGGAGACGGAGAGGTGAGACTGATGGTGATGGTGGGAAGTGCGGGGGATGATGGAAGGGGGGAGACTGGAGATGGGTGGGTGATGGAGAGAGTGGAGGAGGAGACTGTTGAAGAATGGACAAGGGAAAGTTGTGATGGAGAGAGAGAGAGAGAGTGAGTGGAGGAGGAGAGGAGTGTTGAAGAGTGTGGGAAAAGAGATAGTGATGAGGAGAGTGGAGAAGGGAAGTGTGTTGGAGAGAGTGGATTGGGAGAGTGTGATGGAGGGGGTAGGAGGTAGAGGGGAGTGTGGGAGGGGAGAGTGAGTCAGGCCTGGGAGGTTGAAAGGCTCAGTAAGTAACTTTAGCACTTGGAGAGCGACGCTGCCAGTGGTGGTGAGAGTGGAGGGCGGGAGAGGGAGAGGGAAGGAGTGGGGAGAAGTGGATAAAGGAGAGGCGAGGGGAAATAATGTGAAGAGAAACTAAAAGAGTGAGAGAGGGAGAGGGAAGAGAAAGACGAGTGATGAGGGAATATAGAGTAGAGGGAAGCGGACAGGATAGGGAGAGGGGAAGAGGGCCGCGCCAGGAGAAGGACATAGGAAGAGGGGAGAGGCGATGAATGGCGTGTGGAGGGAGACAACAAAGGCTGAGCAACCTGGACACTGCCGCCTCTCTCTCTCTCTCTCTCTCTCTCTCTCTCTCTCTCTCTCTCTCTCTCTCTCTCTCTCTCTCTCTCTCTCTATGTACATAGACACACGCGTGAGGCCGTGAATCTCACACACACACACACACACACACACACACACACACACACATATATATATATATATATATATATATATATATATATATATATATATATATATATATATATATTATATATTTTATTTTTATTATTATACTTTGTCGCTGTCTCCCGCGTTTGCGAGGTAGCGCAAAGGAAACGTGTGTGTGTGTGTGTGTGTGTGTGTGCGGCGCTGTGAGTCTCTCCCACGTACACACGTACGTGTCTGACGTAGGAAGACTCACAACACGGAGGTAGGCAGAGAGCCACACGAGTGGGGATCCTTGTTGGGCGCCGGCGGTAGCAGAGAGGGAGCCACGCACCTCCCGTCATACACCGTGAACATTATTCATACAGTAATGGCCTGTGTACGCGGAACTCCTGAGCGGACATGAATAGCAAACATATGCATACATAAACACACATACACGCGCGGATTGCATGCTTTATGTATGCCTCGCCTCCGAGGGAGCATACTTCCAGCCAGCCAGCCAGCCAGCCAGCCCCTCACCTGTGGCGTCCCTCACACCAAACAAAGATAGGTTCCCCGAGTGTTTTCTGCCTCACGAATGGTTCCCTGGTGGATGCGCCCGCTCGCTGGATGAACCTCGACGATTCCTCCACTGGGTTCAACCGTCGACGCACTTGCTCTCCAGCTTCCCTCGCCCTCCAGAACCCGCTAAACAACCTCCGAGGCTGGACCTCCGCCAGCAGTATCACCATCGTCCAGACCAAGACGGTGGTCATGCACGTCAGCCTCGCTACCAGCCTTCTCCCACCCCATACTAGGCCCCAGTCCCCTCCAGGCTGCTCAGTCCACCCAAGCTTCCAACCCTGTCCCACCCCATACTGTCTCAGTAGACCCCAGTCCCCTCCAGGTTGTCCAGTCCGCCAAACTTCCAGCCCTGTCTTACCCCTCGCTGTTTCACTTGGCCCCAGTCCCCTCCAGGTTGATCGGTTTACCAAACATTTCGGTGTCACATCGCACGTTAAGTAGACTGGAGGGAAAGCGACACTCCCATCATCTAAATCTTCCAGCTTTCGCCCTGCATCTTCCGTCGACCCAGGACACTCAGACTCCCTGTGCCTGAACTCAAGACCCAAATGCCCAATTTCCATTATTCTTGCCTCACCCCCGCACGACAGGGGCTCTGGGGAAAGTTGCAGAATAGGGGACGCAAGATCATCCTGGGTTCCTCTCACGCCACCTGTGTGAGGGGGCGGTCAGGACGCCGGTCCTCACGTATCTTGTTGCACCGGGATGAGGCTACGGCATCACTCCCGCCACCGTCACCTTCTGCAGCCTGAGATCTCCTTCCCCTAGCTGCAGTTCGCAGCTACAAGCCTCACTGACGCCATCCTGGTTGGCACTGACCTCCCTAAAGAATAGCCCCATCCCAACCATTGTCAACACCATTAAGTTTCAGTAAACTGTTGGAATACTCTCTCTCTCTCTCTCTCTCTCTCTCTCTCTCTCTCTCTCTCTCTCGCTTTCCCCACCATCTTCATAATTCCATTATTTTCAGATTACGTATATCTTATCTGTTTTCAACCTTTGGCCTTGGTGGATGTATTAAACCGTTAGTAACGATAATCATCATTACTGTTGTTATAGTTATTTTAGTATCAGTCATTACTGTTATTATCATTATCATCATTATTATTATTATCATTATTATTATTATTATTATTATTATTAGTAGTAGTAGTAGTAGTAATAGTAATAGTAAAAGTGGTGGTAGTAGTAGTATTTTCATTATTACGTACATGTCTTCGTCGAATCATGTAAGAATAAATGGATATAGTATTGCTGCTCAGTTACACAGTCAGATGGGGCACATATGGCAAGGTTTGGGAACAAGGTCCCCCCGTGAGGTCAGAGGTCAAGGTCCCCCATTACTACAGTCACGCATCAGAGCTAACCCATCTGCCGCTCTTGTGTCCTCTGTGAGGCTGACTTAACCTGACCGGGCGTGGGCCGGGGCAGCACCCCTCAGCTGTCGGCAATATACCAGTGGAATATATATATATATATATATATATATATATATATATATATATATATATATATATATATATATATATATATGTTGTTTGTATTTCTTTCATACTATTCGCCATTTCCCGCGTTAGAGAGGTAGCGTTAAAAACAGAGGACTGGGCTTTTGAGGGAATATCCTCACCTGGCCCCCTTCTCCGTTCCTTCTTTTGGAAAAAAAAAAAAAAAAACGAGAGGGGAGGATTTCCAGCCACCCGCTCCCTCCCCTTTTAGTCGCCTTCCACCACATATATATCGTATATGATGAATGAAAAGGATTGCTTGTGCATTGATCGTAAAACTGGAATATAAACTTGGGAGAAGTGGTAGTGAGGGCGAATTATTGATAGCCTGAGGTGTTGAGCTAATGGGTAAACACTCTCTCTCTGTCTGTCTGTCTGTCTCTCTCTCTCTCTCTCTCTCTCTCTCTCTCTCTCTCTCTCTCTCTCTCTCTCTCTCTCTCTCCACACACACACACACACGTATATTCACACAAAGATAGCCTGAAGTGTTGACCTACTGGGTACTCTCTCTCTCTCTCTCTCTCTCTCTCTCTCTCTCTCTCTCTCTCTCTCTCTCTCTCTCTCTCTCTCTCTCTCTCTCTCTCTCTCTCTCTCCACACACACACACGCACACGCGCGCGCGCGTATATTCACAGAAACTCTTAAGACATTTCATATATATATACATACTCCTGTCGGTCGTAATTGCTCTCGTGTGATAATCAAAACGAACACCAGGTCCGCGCCTCCACCTCCACCCCGGCGGCCCACTTGATATTCGGGGAGGCTCGGCCCTCCCCAGCCCTCACTTGTCGCCAGGATTACTGGCCTTCAGAATAAATTGGAAAAACATCCAGGAATAACAAACAAGGGATTTGAGGCCGCTGCTGCGAGAGAAAGAGAGAGAGAGAGAGAGAGAGAGAGAGAGAGAGAGAGAGAGAGAGAGAGAGAGAGAGTATACCCAGTAGGTCAACACTTCAGGCTATCTTTGTGTGTGTATGTGTGTGTGTGTGTGTGTGGAGAGAGAGAGAGAGAGAGAGAGAGAGAGAGAGAGAGAGAGAGAGAGAGAGAGAGAGAGAGAGAGAGAGAGTTTAAACACTCCCCCCCCCTCACACACACACACACGTCAAGTCGTGAGCAAGACATCACAGGCTGCCCGACAAGCCTGGGTTGTGGCGTGAGAGGGCAGATGTCGATGTGAGAGACGCATACGCCAGTGGCAATGATCCGTTCTTTGCCCACCCGCCCTCCTGCCCTACTGAGCTGACGCCACACACACACACACACACACACACACACACACACACACACACACACACACACACACACACACACACACACCAACCATCGGTTGCCAGCTGAAGCAGTGTTCCATAAACCTCATGATACATGATCGTGTGACAGCGAATGTGTGATATGTGTCGTCGTCAGTGTAACAGGAGCAGCAGTTCAGTAGATGTCAGTGTAGCAGCAGCAGCACAGTGTAGGTAATCATCAGTGGAGCAGCAATATCATTGTTACAGCAAGGGCTGCAGCAGTAACGATGAAAGCAGCAGTAGCATCAGTGTACTGGCCACAGCATTGTCAGTGTACTGGCCACAGCACTGTCACTGTACTGGCCACAGCACTGTCACTGTACTGGCCACAGCATTGTCACTGTACTGGCCACAGCACTGTCACTGTACTGGCCACAGCACTGTCATTGTACTGCCACAGCACTGTCACTGTACTGGCCACAGCACTGTCAGCAACCATAGAAGATTCAGCCACGTCGTGGGAGCCTCTCCAGGAACGTCAGTGTAGGAGGGCAGCAGCAGCGGGAACAGCTTCAGTGTAACAGTATAGTAGCCACAGTAGTCACTTTCGTATTGCAGCCAGCTGCAGCAGGAAAGGCGACGTCAGTGTAGTAGCAAAAACAGCTGTTTCAGTGTAGCAGCAGGATAAGACATCAGTTTAACAGCAGCTGCAGCAGGAGAAGTATCAGTGTAACAACAGGAAGGAGAGCAACAGTGTAAGAACACAGCAGGAATGACACCACTGTAACCACAGCAGCTGGAACGGCATCAGTGTAACAGAACAGCAGGAACAACACTGTAACAGTAAAAACAGAAGGAAAACAACACTGTAACGGCAGAAACAGAAGGAAAACAACACTGTAACGGCAGAAACAGAAGGAAAACAACACTGTAACGGCAGAAACAGAAGGAAAACAACACTGTAACAGTAGAAACAGAAGGAAAACAACACTGTAACAGTAGAAACAGAAGGAAAACAACACTGTAACGGTAGAAACAAGGAAAACAACACTGTAACGGCAGAAACAGAAGGAAAACAACACTGTAACAGTAGAAACAGGAAAACAACACTGTAACAGTAGAAACAGAAGGAAAACAACACTGTAACGGCAGAAACAGAAGGAAAACAACACTGTAACGGCAGAAACAGAAGGAAAACAACACTGTAACAGTAGAAACAGAAGGAAAACAACACTGTAACAGTAGAAACAGAAGGAAAACAACACTGTAACAGTAGAAACAGAAGGAAAACAACACTGTAACGGCAGAAACAGAAGGAAAACAACACTGTAACAGTAGAAACAGAAGGAAAACAACACTGTAACGGCAGAAACAGAAGGAAAACAACACTGTAACGGCAGAAACAGAAGGAAAACAACACTGTAACGGTAGAAACAGAAAGAAAACAACACTGTAACAGTAGAAACAGAAGGAAAACAACACTGTAACGGCAGAAACAGAAAGAAAACAACACTGTAACAGTAGAAACAGAAGGAAAACCACACTGTAACGGCAGAAACAGAAAGAAAACAACACTGTAACAGAAGAAACAGAAGGGAAAACGGCACTAACGCCAGAAACAGAAGGGAAAATACACTGTAATAGCACAAACAGAAGGAAAACAACACTGTAACAGTAGAAACATAAGGGAAAACAACAGTGTAACAACAGAAGGGAAAACAACAGTGTAACAACAGAAGGGAAAACAACAGTGTAATAACAGAAGGGAAAACAACAGTGTAACAACAGAATGGAAAACAACAGTGTAACAACAGAAGGGAAAACAACAGTGTAACAACAGAAGGGAAAACAACAGTGTAACAACAGAAGGGAAAACAACAGTGTAACAACAGAAGGGAAGACAACAGTGTGTCAGCAGCGGCAGCAGCCCTCATTCTGGTCTTACCATAAAGTGGACGAGGCAGCGATTAAAGGCCGGAAGATCTGGTTTACACAGCGATTAAAGAGGTGCGGGAGTTGGCTTGTAGGCCGTCACCAGATTAACTGCATCCACCCTCCTCCTCCTCCTCCTCCTCCTCCCCACACACACACACACACACACACACACACACACACACACACACTCCTTCCTCCTCCTCCTCCTCCCCACACACACACACACACACACACTCCTTCCTCCTCCTCCTCCTCCCCACACACACACACACACACACTCCTTCCTCCTCCTCCTCCTCCCCACACACACACACACACACACACACACACACACTCTTCACTCCTTCCTGGTCACCCGGGAGGAGGAGGAGGAGGGAGGGAAGAGGGTAGAGAAGTCGTTCGTTTACGTCTGTGATCTGGTGATTGAAACATTTCGAACTGTCCTTCTGTATCCTTCTGCCTTTATTCTTACATCGAGGTTTCCTATTTCATTTGATTATGCTTTGTCCTCTCTGCGTTCCGGGGGTTGGGAGGTTGAGGGAGCGACCCTGGGAGTTGGGGAGGTTGAGGGAGCGACTCCGGGGGTTGGGGAGGTTGAGGGAGCGACTTCGGGGGTTGGGGAGGTTGAGGGAGCGACTTCGGGGGTTGGGGAGGTTGAGGGAGCGACTCCGGGGGTTGGGGAGGTTGAGGGAGCGACTCCGGGGGCTAGGGAGGTTGAGGGAGCGACTCCGGGGGTTGGGGAGGTTGAGGGAGCGACTGCGGGGGTTGGGGAGGTTAAGGGGCGACTGCGGGGGTTGGGGAGGTTAAGGGGCGACTGCGGGGGTTGGGGAGGTTGAGGGAGCGACTGCGGGGGTTGGGGAGGTTGAGGGAGCGACTCCGGGGGTTGGCCCGGACCTCCCCAGAGACTGCTGCACTGGTCCGCGATCCGCCAAGATTTATTTACCCTTTGGATTCGCGACGTATTTCGTGTCCATCAACGCGCCACCCGGTGTTTGCTTGTGCTTGTGTTTGTGTGTTTTTTTATTGCGTTTTGTTGTTGTTGTTGTTCGTCTGTTAATCGACGGAGCAAATAATATTCTCCCTCCATCCGTTTTTTTTTTTCTTCCCCTCCGTCCATTTTTTTTTGGGGGGGGGAGGAGGGGATTTGACTTGTGTAGTATAGAGGGACGAGTGTCGTTTTTTAAAAGCTTTGCGCGTCAGTCAGCGGTTCTCTCTCTCTCTCTCTCTCTCTCTCTCTCTCTCTCTCTCTCTCTCTCTCTCTCTCTCTCTCTCTCTCTCTCTCTCTCCGTTAATACACGACCCTCGCTCTCCTGTTTACCCTTGGGGGGTGAGGTGGAGGGAGGAGAGAAGATTAAAGCCAGATAGTCAATTCTTGTCGCATGAAGGGGTGGTTTAGACCTCCTCCAGCCTTGCGTGCGTCCGCCTGCATGCGATATATATATATATATATATATATATATATATATATATATATATATATATATATATATATATATTGGCGACGATCCCAATCACCCATTTATTTAATATACTTTTTTCTCGTCCTTCTTTGCCACACGTGATGTGACGTCATAGGGTAAAAAGAAAACAAGCATATGACGTCATGTGGCGGTCGTGTATACATAGGTAAACAAAGGCGTTTGCCTGACCTTGGGGAGCGACTGTCACTGAACCTGGTGGCCGGAGTGGTAACTACTTTGTACAGGAACAGCGAAGTGGTCTGGTCACTTGTATGTTGCGGTGTGGTGTGGAAACACTCGAGAGATGAGCATCATGTATATGTACGATATATAGATGAATTAGATAGATATGCAGATGGATAGATGATTAGACAATTAGATAGATGATAGATAGATAATTAGACAGATAGATGATAGATAGATAATTAGACAAACATAGATAAATAGATGATTAAATAGATAGATAGAGACATGACTAGACAGATAGATAGATGATAGATAGATAGATAATTCGACATAGACAGATAGATAGATAATTAGATACGATAGATAGATAGATAATTAGATAGATAGATAGGCTAGTGTTACAAATGGTGTAGGGGGAAGAACTCACCCCTGACCTGACTTGTCATAACTTTCAGCCTCTTAAAGGATGAAGAGAAGGACTGGCTTGACGCCATGATCTGTGACGCGGAAGTCTGGTGCGCCAGGGAAAGACTCGCGCGGCACACGTTTGACGCATCACAGAATTTCTTTGCGGCACACACACACACACACACACACACACACACACACACACACACACACGGACGGAGGGACGGACAGGGGCATAAGAACATGGCTCCAGCCGTTCCCTCGTGAGGGGGTACCAACACCGTGGCAAGGCGACGGAGGAGGAACTGCCTACAGGAGTGGAAGGCAGGAGGCGGAGGGAGGGTTACGACAGACGGGGTGACGCGGGGGGAGGAACTATACATTAAATGACCTGTTGGCTCGAAACTGAGCTCGTCCTAGTGTCTCAAAAAGTTTCCCTCAGTCGTCGCCCCGTCCTCCTCCGCTTGCAAGCTGTCAAACAGATGCCACGTTTTGAGGGAGGATGGCTCAACACCCCACCCAACTCCAACCCCTTCCACCGCGGGGAACGCACACACCACCCTACCCTCCCTTCCCTCCTCCTTCTCCTCCCCGAGTCTTCCTCACTATGGCCCGACAGACAGACACACTGAACTCTCAGTTACACTTTCAACTCCCACATTAAACCTTTTCACTCTAGCTAGACTTCCCCGTGTGTGTGTGTGTGTGTGTGTGTGTGTGTGTCCTTGTGTCTGTGTTTCTGTGTCTGTGTGTGGTGTGTCTGTGTCTGCGTGTGGTGTGTCTGTGTCTCTGTATGTATTTTTACAGTAAGGGGAGTTTTACACTCGCTGAGCCCCATCTCAAAAACTTTTCTCATTATACAGCCTTTTAAACTCTTAAACTTTTACTGTTTGCAGTTTTATGACTTTGTTCTTTCTGTTCATCCGCTATTGTTCTGTATTAAAGTTCCTTGTTCTTTCCGTTCATCCGGTATTGTTATATATTAAAGTTCCTCTAACATTTCTCGCTTAGTTTCATGTTATGACCTTTGGACGTTCTGTCTTTGCGTCTTTTGAAAAACTGTTCACCGTTCATGTCATCAAACTACTGTAAAACTTATAGGTTTTGATCAAATCACCACTTACTCTTCTTTCTTACATGGTCTGGCCTCTCGCTGCAACCAGCTTTCTTGCTTCTTGCGCCACCCTCTGGACCTTCTCCCTTATTTCTCTGAGCTTTAAGAGCGCCAGCGATACTTGAGAAGCATATTCCACTTTTGGCCTAGTATACGATTCTAATATTTGCCAGCAGAGTTTATCTCCTTTACGACTGTCCTTAAGCTACATCTCTGCTGACACTGGACACAATGTCGGCCCCTCAGTTCCCCCTCACGCACTTCGATTCCGGCAGCATGTTTCCTGCAAGAGGATGTTCGTTTCGAGACCTTGCTTTACCGTGTGTCCCATCCTCATTCACTCCGATTTCGTCAACTGTGCGTTGGGACGACTTTGTCTACGTCCCCTTGTAAGACGATGCAGTCCCCATCACCTCGGCGTCATCCGCAAACATAGTCAGGTATGAGTTTAATTCGTCCGGCAAGACGTGTACGTGTACGTCAGGACCGGGACCTGTGGCACACCACTGGTGTGACCCCAGCACACCTCCAACTCTCCCTGTAACCGAGCTCCCTTTTAATCCCTGTACCACATCTGTTGTCCTCCTCTGGACTCTCTCTCTCTCTCTCTCTCTCTGTCTCTCTCTCTCTCTCTCTCTCTCTCTCTCTCTCTCTCTCTCTCTCTCTCTCTCTCTCTCTCT
>NC_092237.1:50467043-50489543 GCF_036320965.1 Panulirus ornatus
GTAACTTTTCTATATCTTGACTGTGTAACATTGCAGCTTAATATATAGTCGTATGGATATAATTATATATATATATATATATATATATATATATATATATATATATATATATATATATATATATATATATATATATATGGCTACATAGATGTAATATAGAAAAGTTATAAAGTTGAGGGTGTATGGGAAACACAGGAGAGTTGATTAGATCTGGAGAGTTTGGCTGCGAACATGACGGAACTAGATTCAGTGAAGTTACATAGTGCAGCGGATGGTAGAACGACTCGTCTCTTACATGGGGCTGGTGTTTTATTTATGGCAGCCGACATGGCACAGGCAAAATCATGGCCATCTGAGTTGAAGAATGAAACGAAGGATATGAGTGAGATGAGTTTTAAGTTCATTCAAGGTCCATGTGTGTGTGTATATATATAGGCTAGACCCTTCACTCCCCCCTTCCCTAAAGTTGGAAAAGTTATAGGAGGGAAGGAAAGACGAAGGAAGGAGGAGCATTCCTGAACATCGCTGCCAAAGGGAGGGGGAGGAAGTATCATAACGGTCAGGACTTCAAGGGGCTAATCACCAAACAGAAACTGTTGGAAGCAGCGGCCAGTCGCGTGATGCGGATACAGGCAGGCCTCAAGTCGCTGCGACACACACACGTAACTCACTCTCGCAGTGGCCGGATTATACCTACGTAACAGAGAGAAGGTCGCCACCTCCCGACGGACGGAAGCTGAGGGTTAAAGAGTGGTAACAGCTTGAGAGTTAAAAGAGGCTGAGGGCAAGACGTGAGTGAGGTGGAAGAAGCGACACACTTCACATGCGAGCGGGGACCTCACGATAGGATGAGTGAGAACCAAGTCGATGGCATGGCTGGCCAAATGAAATGGAATTCTTTTTTTTGCCACCTTTCACAACACCACAGCTTTTGGGGAAGCCGATTTTTTTTTTTCTTTTTTTTTTTGATGTTCGGTCTGTGTGGTTATCTAGATTGAGTAGAAGATATGGTCATGTCGCGTAACTTTATGTTATTACAAGGGTTCAATTTTTGTTTTATCAGTACACGAGAGACGTTTAGAAAGACACATGGGAAAAAATGCGTTTTCTTTTTTCTTTTTTGCAGTGTTGCGTCGAGCCAGGTGACTACGTTTTCCACTTTTGAAATACTGCACAGGTCCGGACCGATGGAGGAGAGGTAGTATATCTAATGTGGGGGGGGGGGAGGACGAATATTTATTTGAGGTGGGAGGGGAGGAAGAGCGAGTTGAGATATGAAGATTAATGGGCGTAAGAATGATTAAGGCTAAAGTTTGAAGAAAGGAGAGTATTTAGGGATACCAGATAGAGGGTAGGCGATAGGTTATATGACTCTTGACGGATAGGAGGGATAGGCCATTCCATCAGTGAGTCCTGAGAGGGAAGTAGAGATAGATATTCGAATGCATTGTACAGACCAGAGATAAGCAGAGAGGCCCTAGGCAGAAAGTCCGCAAAGCAAAGACTTAACACCACACCCTCTCAGATGTTCTGCAGATGATGGAGGCACTCGACTACAAAAGAGACTCACCATAATGAATGAGAGAGGAGGACCAGACGCGAGTCGCACAGGCGACACGAACCCCGGCGGACCTTGCAACCCGCACACCGCACTGGTGACCTGGAGGAAGGGAGTGACATTATGAATATTCAAGAAAGTAAGTGTCAAGGAGAATATCAAGAGACCTTGGGAGGCAGCAGAAGTGAGAGCGACATGATGGTATTTAATGAGGGTAGAAAGAGGTCTCCTGTCTTCGGGAAGGGCCGCACCAAGGCTGGCTGCACCAGAGGGAATACTTTCGGATATTCAGACATGAAATACGCAGGGAAGGATCGCAGATAACTCAGAGACACACATCCTTGAGACGCAAGGAGTTATGCCATTCGAATCATATGCCCGCCCTCTCCTGTAGCTGGGTCAGTACCCGCGGTGTCTGGCGTGAGGAACATACGGGAGAGGGCATTGGCTTAATAGGAGGAGGCTGGGGGAGAGGACTAGGTGCGGAATTGTCCAAACTCGTAGAGATACAGAAAAGTGCCGAAGAAGATAGCGTTATCAGATGGGAGTGGAAGGGTTAGCTTTAGACTCATCAAGTCAGAAAATAGGAGGAAAGGTTGAGCTGCTGCAGAAGATATCTGGGATGCGAGATGAGTTTATGAGGATGTGCTTTGATTACGTAAGAACATCGTCGCAAGCCGACACAAAGGCGGACCAGGTACACTGATGTGATGAGGCACGAGAGCAAGAACGATCAGGCCTAGGACTGGGGAGATCAAGACTTAATGGAAAATTGGGACGCGGGTTTTAATCCCAGCCAAGACGACCTCCGCTATACCTTCAGCACAGCTGGTGGCATCCTAACCACAGCAATGCTGGGTTCCCCTGGAAAATACATACACACTCACACACACATTACATAAGATTCACCTGTGGTTGGTGCATGTTCGATGCACACATCACTTAGTCTCCCATCAGGCTGGTGTACGTGATATATGTAACAGGTCACTTAACAATCAACTGGGCCACATGTGTACACCACCGTCATCTCTCACAGGGATAACTTAGATTTGTACAGTAGCTTGTGAAGTGTACAAGATTAGTCTGACGAAAGATCATTGAATACATTATATATTGGGACAATCACATGTTTACCAAATGGCGTCCTAGCTTCGTCTCTTCGACGTATATCAGCTGACTTATATTTCTCTCTTGTGTCTCCCCTGATGATGTGATTATTACACGAAAGTGCACTTGGGAACTTATCGCAAAATTGTGATCCTTTCCTATATATATATATATATATATATATATATATATATATATATATATATATATATATTTTTTTTTTTTTTTTTTTTTTTTTCATACTATTCGCTGTTTCCCGCGATAGCGAGGTAGCGTTAAGAACAGAGGACTGGGCCTTTGAGGGAATATCCTCACCTGGACCTCTTCTCTGTTCCTTCTTTTGGAAAATTAAAAAAAAAAAAAAAAAAAAAAAGAGAGGGGAGGATTTCCAGCCCCCCGCTCCCTTCCCTTTTAGTCGCCTTCTACGACACGCAGGGAATACGTGGGAAGTATTCTTTCTCCCCTATCCCCAGGGATATATATATATATATATATATATATATATATATATATATATATATATATATATATATATATAATATCACATCACTAAAACCAAAGGCAAGAAGGACATGAATGGTATTCAGGAAGATAAAAGTGGTGTTGTTGACCCGTTATAAACCATGTAAACATTTCCAGAATGGATATAGTTCGTCGTGTCTCAGGAGGCGTGGAGGGGTTAGGTTAGGCGATGGGTAGGTGGACAGGTGCTCCTCCTGCTGCTGCTGCTGGCTCGCCTCTGGAACCCGGCGTCGGCTCTTGTCCGGCTGATTAAATCAACCGGGACAACACCGTCCGCTGGAAAAACGTATGGATGATGGATGCCCCTCCCCGGCTGGGGGAGGCTGACCACTGATTGGATTGTGATAAAAAAGGGAAAAAACCACGACCGCCAATCACCGCCCAGAGGAGACTGACAGTGACCAATAAGGTCTCGGCAAATTGTGCATGATGGTGGTGATAGGCAGACTCGAGTGTCAGGTGTACTGTCTGTAGGACACTTGGTCAGTTTGGAGGTTTTATATATATATATATATATATATATATATATATATATATATATATATATATATATATATATATATATATATATATATTCTACTTGGAGAATGAGACGAGGTTAACGAATTTTCGGTCAGTTAGTTTGGGGCCTCTCTCTCTCTCTCTCTCTCTCTCTCTCTCTCTCTCTCTCTCTCTCTCTCTCTCTCTCTCTCTCTCTCTCTCTCTCTCTCTCTCTCTCTGCATGGCACGTGCACATCACCCTGGGTAACCACCACCACTCAACTCAACACCACTTAGGCTCTCACCGGTTCGCCCGTTCCCAGCCGCAGCGGAGGGGGCGTCGCGCTGTCCCGCAGCTCCCAGCGCTGACACCACCCACCATCAGGTGGAGCCCACGTAGCGGAGGGGTTCTGGAGGGGGATGGGGAGAATCTCAGGGCAGAGCCCGCCGGTGCGGTGGACATGGCTCACGTCTGAGACAAGCGCCTCTCCGTCGTCGCTGTGGGACGCCACAGCGATTGGTGATCGTCCGTCGCGTCGGCAGGTTGTTGAAGTAAGGTCGTCCGGCGAGAAGCGGTGGCTTGCAGGAGGAGGCATGTCGCTTGGAGGGCCGCGGAGGTCCACCTGGAAGCTGGGCAATGGGAGGGGGTGTGTTCCTTTGTGGAGGGTTGGAGGGTCGGGTGGGTGGGTTGACGTCACACCCTGACTACACGGGGGTAATAGAGTCCTTGTGTACGTGTTGCACAAATGTGTACACAATGATAGAGTGACGTATGTGACCCGATATCTTTTTTTATACTTCATTTTGTAATCTTTTAATATTCATAGAAACTGCATATAAGGTATGGAATGGGTGAAGGGTAGACGTGGCTATAGCGGGTAGGTGGAGGCAAGCACTGAGCGTACAGCTGGTACATCACATCATAGGTGGAAGGTACATAGTAGGGGGGTAGGTGGAGGCAAGCATACGGCGTGCAACGGGTACAACACTTGGACAAGGGAGGGTGACGCGGCGGGGGGGACACAGGTAATTGTCGTTGCAGTGAAAGACAAGCACAGTACACCACGTCAGTTCTCACTGCAACCGCAGTAGCATGAAATATGTAAAGTTCACTGTCATTTTGTACTGGCTCCGTCACTCACTCACGCACAGTTTCCAGGTAAGCTGCTTAAATGCTTTTTTCTCACGACAAGAACACGGCACCTTTGTGTGTGTGTGTGTGTGTGTGTGTGTGTGTGTGTGTATGTGTGTGTGTGACGCCTTCCCTCTGGCCTCACTTGGGTAAGTGACTGAGGATTATTTCTTAGGCTATCTCGGGTCGTGATACTTTTAATACGTTTCATGTGAATAAGTCTGGACAATGACTTAAAGAGGAATTTAATTGGAGGGGATTATTGCCTGGGGAGGGAGGAAGGTCGGGTGAATCAGTGCTTGATCAGTGATGTGTTGGGGAAAGGCCACGAGAGAGAGATCGTGGGATGTGCTTGCTGAGGAGGAGGTAAAGCAGCTGGAGCTAAAGAATACTTCGTAGTGTCTTGCAGTGGGAGTGTCGCCTCTACTTCACGACAGGCATGATTATCTCCCTGCCATCTTAATGCCACCTCCCCTTTTCAAAGAAGTGTTCGCTGTCTTGTATCATCAGTGCGGCTGAAAGAAAAGTTTTGATCAAGTCATCCCACACTCGTCTCTCTTCCATGGTGGGCAAATTCAAGGCTTCTATAGCCTTTCCCTGTAATTCAGCTATCATAAATCTGGTGCCATCGTCTGGACCTTGCCTATTAGCTCTCCGTGCTTCTCCATGTACCGTGACCAGACCAGAGAATACTCTGGTTTTGGCCTTATTTTAGATAAGAACAGCTCGCTAAATATTTCCTCATTCATGAACTTGAATTGAATTCTTTCAGCTGGGAGACCAGCTGGTCTCCTTAACTCCTGCTGTCGCAAGGTGGGACTCTGGCGACAGGTTTTGGGACGTTGTCGACTCTCAAGTCACACACACACACACACACACACACACACACACACACACACACACACACACACACACACACACACACACACACACACACACACACACACACACACACACACACACACACACACACACAGAAATGCCAGCAGCTTGTATCCTGCTGCATGAGGATCATATCCAAACCTTCCCTCGCTGTGACACATCACATTCACTCGGGTTAGACTTCCTCAACCGTACACATTCAGACCAGCTGTGGAGTCTCTCTTAAGTCGAGTTAGTCCTCTCGCTTTCCTTCTGTGGAGTCTCGTCTTAAGTCGTGTTAGCCCTCTCGCTTTCCTTCTGTGGAGTCTCTCTTAAGTCGAGTTAGCCCTCTCGCTTTCCTTCTGTGGAGTCTCGTCTTAAGTCGTGTTAGCCCTCTCGCTTTCCTTCTGTGGAGTCTCTCTTAAGTCGAGTTAGCCCTCTCGCTTTCCTTCTGTGGAGTCTCTCTCAAGTCGGGTTAGCCCTCTCGCTTTCCTTCTGTGGAGTCTCTCTTAAGTCGAGTTAGCCCTCTCGCTTTCCTTCTGTGCAGTCTCTCTCAAGTCGTGTTAGCCCTCTCGCTTTCCTTCTCCCTCTTGACCTCTGCCCTCCTACCTCACCCGCCCTCCCACGTCGGTCTGGACCAACCCCATGTCGTCGGTGGGTATCTTGATCCCGGCACCATGTCATGGTAAGTCGCTGTATCGTTGTGTCTCTTGTGCGAGGCCTTATCTCTGATCGTGGTCGTGTTCTCTGAGAGATTTATACTATCTCTTATGAGTCCCTGAGGGTTTCCTCCATCACCCCTCACCCAACATCGGATGGTCGTATCTCCTCCACCCGCAGGAACTTCGGTGGCTTCTTCGCCACGTAAGTGGCTTTGCGCCAACACCATAGGTTGCACATAATGTTCACAGCAGCCGTGATGCAGGATTTTGTGTTGTAGCGGTCTGAACAAGCTGGACGCGGTTGTGGTGCCAGACTGCAACTCGGGGACGAGGGATCTCTGGTTGCAGGAGATGACGATGGCGAAAAAGGGTTTAGCAGAGTCTTCCGGTACTGTCGGTTGAGGTGTGTGTGTGTGTGTCTGATGATTACAGAGAATTGCCAGATCCATTTGTTTAGCAAATGGCGTCCTAGCTTCGTCTCTTCGATGTATATCAAGTGACTGTTATATCTCTCTCTTGTGTCTCCCCTGATGATGTAATTATTACACGAAAGTGCACTTGGGAACTTATCGTGTTTCATTTTCCCCGTGGACTCATAGGAATATATATATATATATATATATATATATATATATATATATATATATATATATATATATATATATATATATATATATATATATTATATATATATATATATATATATATATATATATATATATATATATATATATATGTATATATATATGTGTGTGTGTGTGTGTTTTAGATATCTGGGAGTGGATCTGGCAGCGGATGGAACCATGGAAGGGGAAGTGGATCATAGGGTGGGGGAGGGGGCGAAAATCCTGGGAGCCTTGAAGAATGTGTGGAAGTCGAGAACATTATCTCGGAAAGCAAAAATGGGTATGTTTAAAGGAATAGTGGTTCCAACAATGTTGTATGGTTGCGAGGCGTGGGCTATGGATAGAGTTGTGCGCAGGAGGATGGATGTGCTGGAAATGAGATGTTTGAGGACAATGTGTAGTGTGAGGTGGTTTGATCGAGTAAGTAACGTAAGGGTAAGAGAGATGTGTGGAAATAAAAAGAGCGTGGTTGAGAGAGCAGAAGAGGGTGTTTTGAAATGGTTTGGGCACATGGAGAGAATGAGTGAGGAAAGATTGACCAAGAGGATATATGTGTCGGAGAATGAGGGAACGAGGAGAAGTGGGAGACCAAATTGGAGGTGGAAAGATGGAGTGAAAAAGATTTGTGTGATCGGGGCCTGTACATGCAGGAGGGTGAAAGGAGGGCAAGGAATAGAGTGAATTGGATCGATGTGGTATACCGGGGTTGACGTGCTGTCAGTGGATTGAATCAGGGCATGTGAAGCGTCTGGAGTAAACCATGGAAAGCTGTGTAGGTATGTATATTTGCGTGTGTGGACGTATGTATATACATGTGTATGGGGGTGGGTTGGGCCATTTCTTTCGTCTGTTTCCTTGCGCTACCTCGCAAACGCGGGAGACAGCGGCAAAAAAAAAAAAAAAAAATATATATATATATATATATATATATATATATATATATATATATATATATATATATATATATATATATATATAAGCACTTTATTGTTCCTAACCTTTCACTTCCCTCAGTGCACCAAACATGTCTCCTCCCTCCCTCCCTCCAACCTCCTTCATCCTCTTACCTCTTCCCTTCCTTCTAACACTCCCTCCGTCTCCCGCACTACCAGGCTGGGGCCGGAGCGCCAACACACCAGCCATGCACCATGTAAGAGCATGAAAGGAATGTTAGTCATTCAGAAAACACCCTTTAGAGTGGCGCTTTGGAAAGAGTGGGGGGGAAAAAAATAGGTGTATGATACATTTAACGCGTGGTGCTCTGGGGGGGTGAAAATCATTCCTATCAATGTTCCTCAACACGTTTCTGACCGCCCCGGTATTTTAACCCCCGTGTCCCGTGTTTTGCGTGTCGTAACCCGCATTTCAGCATCTGATTCTTCTTTTGTGTGTTATTAGATATATGTTCGTACCTCTCTCTCTCTCTCTCTCTCTCTCTCTCTCTCTCTCTCTCTCTCTCTCTCTCTCTCTCTATCTATCTATCTATCTATCTATCTACATCTATCTATCTATCTATGTATCTATATATATATATTTTCTTTTCTTTCTTTCAAACTATTCGCCATTTCCCGCATTAGCGAGGTAGCGTTAAGAACAGAGGACTGGGCCTTTGAGGGAATACCCTCACCTGGCCCAATTCTCTGTTCCTTCTTTTGAAAAAAAAAAAAAAAAAAAAATATATATATATATATATATATATATATATATATATATATATATATATATATATATATATAGAGAGAGAGAGAGAGAGAGAGAGAGAGAGAGAGAGAGAGATAATACTTATGATCAAATGTTTTGGTAAGCATTTTTGAGTTTCGTGCAACAACAGATGTTCTCGTCCACTGGATACATCTGTCACACACAACTTGTTTATCTTCCCTATCGTTATCATTTGTTTTCCTTTTATTATGTTGTCGTGTCCAGGCAGAGATATGGGCATTCCTAACAGTGTATATTTTCTTTATCTTTTTTATATCTGTATTTTTTTTATCTTTATGTGACGTAATATCTTAGTTCTGAGTGTTGTTCTGGTGTGTGAGGGAGGGAGGGGGTTACTTTTTGTTCTCCAGTGTTCTGTCGTTTCACCTCATGTGTTCTTGGTTGTTCTCTGGTGTGTGTGTTCTACCCCTCCGTGCTCTCCCGTGTTGTCCCCTGCAGTATTGCCTCGCCTCACTGATTTTTTCCCCGGCTGCGTAAACTCCTTAAGTATCCCCTTCCTGGAGGACAATCAGTCCATTTGCTGGATTTCTAGTTCCTTTCCTTGGCCCCCCTCCCTTATTCTCTTTTTTCCCACTCCTGGATTTCTCATCCACTCCCAGGACGTCTCGTCTTTACATGAGCGAATGCCTCATTCTCCTCCTGGGTTTCTTTTAAAACCTCTGCCGGGTTTCGCATCATGGTGATCCCTATTTTCGTTTTCTATGCGCTGTGCCAATCCGTGAATTTCGGGGGATTCATCTTTTGTCTGTTGTGATATTCATTGTTTGTATGTTTGTTTTGTTTGTCTGTTTGTTTGTTTGTCTATAGCCCCAGTGTTTGTCGCTTCATGGAAAGCCTGCATTACTTGTTTCTTTCGCCCTCTCCCCACCCCTCCATTCCCCCTTTCCTAATCTTCCTTCGTACTTCTATATTCTACTCATTCTCTCTCTCTGTCTCTCTCTCTCTCTCTCTCTCTCTCTCTCTCTCTCTCTCTCTCTCTCTCCTCTCTCTCTCTCTCTCCCTCCCTCTCCACACTAGCCTTGCCTAATGTCAAAAACCCCATCGCAAGTCCTGTTTGCCTGGAGCCACTAGGCGGTGGAAGGTAAAGGAGCAAGGCTGAGGGCAGGGTATGTGTGTGTGTGTGTGTGGTGTGTGTGTGTGTGTGTGTGTGTGTGTGTGTGTCCACCAAGTTAAACGCCCTGAACCCACCTTTCCTTCTCTTGCCTCATCACCTCTCGTGATTCAGACCGTAACCTACAAACTTAACGACACGCACACACACACACACACACACACACACACACACACACACACACACACACACACACACACACACGTCCACTCTCACTCAATCAAGATGTCAAGAACAATCGAGGTTCTCGTGCTGTACCTTCGTGGATCCCATGTTGCATAAATGAAGCCACCTCACACAGCAGCTGATCCCAGGAACACGGTGAATAAGTCAGGAGGGGGCGCAGCTAGGCGTGCATGGCGACTTCATGACGGTAACTGTAAATCCACCTTAACGTTGCGAGGCAAACTGCCCGTGGTACTTGTCCCCCTCAAGGATAAAACTTCGTCAACAATTCGCATGTCTGTGTTTCAAGACAGACTTCGCCAGTACGTGTGTGTGTGTGTGTGTGTGATATATTTATATATAGGTAAATAGATAGATAGATAGATGAGAGAGAGAGAGAGAGAGAGAGAGAGAGAGAGAGAGAGAGAGAGAGAGAGAGAGAGAGAGAGAGTATGGATGAAGTAGTGGGTGAGAACTTGGTCAGTTTGGGACCGTCAGCGACCGAGAGAGATGATGTAAGCCCCGCGTGGAGTCAGTGGGTTCCTCTCGAGATCAGAACCTTAACAAACAGGCACCGGCGGTGTAGCACATTGCCCTCCTCCTCCTCCTCCTCCTCCTCCCATCGTAAGATGTGGTCCACTTGGTCCAGTCGCCTGGCAGAGCCTAATGATTTGTGGTGTGACGGCGGGGAGGTGGGGAGGAGGCGCAGCGCGCGGCTGAGGAGGAAGTCCAGCAGAAGACCCGGAGGGCGCGGCCAGTGAGGTGTTGGTCGTCTGGCAGGCAGGGAGGGAGGCGGGCAGGAGCAGATGCTTAGCTCTCACCTCCCCCGTCAGTTCCTCCCAAACTAGGATGGTCCGTGCTCAGAGCCAGACCCACAGACGGGAACCGAATCGGGGTAATGATTAGACACAAGTTTACTTATTCGTGAAACGTAGCCTTAGATTATCCACTTGAGTCATTGAGAGGTAACGATATGGGAAGAGATTTATGTACGTTATCATTTATCACAAACCTGACATTATCGTCCAGTCATGACCACAGGGGCTGCTCCAACACCAACATGAACTTTTAATACACTTGGATATGATTATGGAAGTTTTGGCCTAAAGTTTGTGTGGGAACATTTGACGAGGGAGTTCCCAGTTTGTTTATTAATCTATTTACTCTATGTTCAAGGCTCCGGCACAGACCAGTGTCCTCATCCCGGCCAGCTGGAAGAGGGAAGGAGAGAAGGAAAAGAATAATTAGATAATATTGAGGAGGTAAAAGCGGGCTCTTTTTTTTTTTTAATAAGACAGGTCTGGTCGCTGCTGCCAGGGAGAACAGATGGTTCTTAACGGGAATGATGATAAATCTTAGTTGGACTGATGATGTGCAGCGGCGCCTGATGGAAGACTTTTAAGACCAGTCCACAGTGGCTTACAAGTTAATGAGATTTTAAGAACAAGAGCAGCCGCCCCGACGCGGAGGGCATGCGATGGTTCCACGCCGCTTCGAACACCACTACCACGAGGGTGGTCGTCCTACTTCCCCCTGTGCGGCTGCTGTCAAACAAAGAGGCGACACGAAACATTTCCTTCCCAAGTGTAAACGCTGGTGCTGGCAGTGCCCTCGCGCCGGAGACAATGCCCAGGACGCCGGGTGAGCAGAACATAAGAGAGAGGTTTTAGGAATTTTCTCGCCGGGGATTGTCACAGAAGGCGTGTAGGAACGGGCGACAGCCAGGCTCAACACGGCCGCCCTCTCCGCCCAGGACGAGACGCAACATACACACTTCTCGTGTATACGTCTCTCTCTCTCTCTCTCTCTCTCTCTCTCTCTCTCTCTCTCTCTCTCTCTCTCTCTCTCTCTCTCTCTCTCTCTGCGCTGTTGAGTGTCGTGAATTTCATGCCGAGATGTGAAATGTTTAAAGCGACAGATTCACCTGGAAGTGAAGATGACAACCCCTTGAACAAGAGACGCGTGAAATCGTGTGGATGTGTTGGAAACCAGTCTGGCGAGATGGGGGAGGTATACAGGCACTTGTGAGCCAGGACATCAGAGTGTCCTGGTGCCTGACGTCAAGCGAAGTAAGCTCCCACTGTGAAATTACTGACCTGACGCAACGCGCCAGGTGTTTAGCGTGGCATAGACCAAAATGTCTGGACGTGCGAAATAAATGACGACCAATGCATTGTTTTCGTACGCTTGGTAAGGACATGAACTTTGATGTTATTGGCTGTTTATGATATTCACTGTCATATTCGGTGCCAAGATGTACGTTCAAACTGTCTGTGTCGGCTCATGGTATTTATGTAATTCCATGAGTCTTATTGAAGACGCTCTTTCGAGGCACTTTCCCACGCTTCACCTAAGCATGAAGCATACCTTTTTAAAAAAATTATTCACCCTGTAAATCACTTTCGTCTTCATGAAATATACCTTCATTCACAACACGTTGCACAACTTAAGAGACAACGTGGAAACAAAGGGGGTAGACGAGAGGGTTGTATGACAATAGATATGATAACATTAGGATGAATATAACAGCATACTGTGACTGGTGTCACCGGGCCTGTATAGATGGTCGAGACTCGCTGCGTCTTCCCTTCGCTCATGACCATATCTCCCGGTGCCTAAAGTCGCTCAGAAGCCTCTACCAGACTCGGTGCTATGAACAGAAGAATCCACACACACACACAAAAGACAGAATTCGACAAAAAAAAAACAATGGTGCTAAACTATTCAGTATTGAATACCGGTCCTGAATCCACTGAACGGGTCGTTTACCTTGCGAAAAATAAAGACTGGTTGGGCAGTACGCTTCCCCCTCCTCCTCCTCCTCCTCCTCCTTCCCTGCGCCTGCGCGCTTGCTCCTGAAGTCATTTATTTTGCAGGTCAGTTGTTGCGCTTGATAACAGTCCTCTCGGCCTTCAGAGCAGCGTCGCCTAGCCAGAGGGAACCTTACTTTCCTAGCTCCCAGCAGCTTTGCTTAGCCATGAAGGACCATTACCTTCTTAACTCCTCCCAGCCAGGAGAAACCCTCACCTTCCTAGCTCCTCCTAGCAGGATTCCCCTAGCTAGAAGGAACCACACCCTACTAGCTACTCCTAGCAGTGTCCTCTTAACCAGGAGGAGGCTCAACTTCCTATCTCCTCCTTACACGTCCGTCTTAGCCAGAGGGAACCTTACCTACCTAGCTCCTCCTAGCATCATCCTAACCAGGATGAGCCTCACCTTCCTAGCATCATCCTAGCCAGGAGGAGGCTCACCTCCCCTGCAGCGGCGACGCCCTACCTCCTACCCTCCCTAAGAGCGGGCTGGAGCCGCTGTCTATTTCTAGGGGACTCGCCTTCCTGTCTGTTATCTATCATCATCTGTGCTATCTATCATCATCATCAACTTTGAGACTCGCTCTCAGATTAATATTCTTTTTCTCCTATTCCACGTTTTTTTCTCTCTTCTTTCTCTTAAGATTATTCTATGAAACTTACCTTTGTAAAACTTCATTGGCGAAGTTTATCTTGAGCGAAGCTGAATGGAACGAAATTTCTCGTTGTGTCTTTTAAAAACTTCAAATCTCAGCGATGACCGTTGTGGAATTTTTGTAATGGACTGTCCCTTTTTTTTAATTACTTCGGACTTTCTACATTCCTGCTAACTCCTCTTCTCTGAGTAAATGATTGAATTATATGCATTATAAACCAACTATTACTATAAAGAAATTTTGAATAAGCCTTGCAAAGTGCGACGAGGGGAAATAACTTGGTAGAATTCAACCGTAAGTGCTATGTGGCAACTGAAATCCTTGGGGGAGAAGGGGGGAGGGGGGGTTATCGTGCCTTCTGGCAACACTTTGACTACGTTTCTTCGAGAGTCAATTTCTCTAGTTAAGAGATAAGAGGATCGTCTCTGCTTGCCAAGGGGCTTAGCTCTATAATCTCTCCTCGTATTCATTTTATGTCGGATTTTCCGTGACGTGCTCAACATTTTTTTTTAAGGTATATATATATATATATATATATATATATATATATATATATATATATATATATATATATATGTATATATATATATATATATATATATATATATATATATATGTATATATATATATGTATATATATATGTATATATATATATATATATATATATATATATATATATATATATATATATATATATATATATATATATATATATATATATATATATATATACATATATATATATATATATATATATATATATATATATATATATATATATATATATATATATATATATATATATATATATATATGTATTCCTATGAGTCCACGGGGAAAATGAAACACGAAAAGTTCCCAAGTGCACTTTCGTGTAATAATCACATCATCATATATACAGATGTTACCGGAATCCGTCCGCAGGAGATTACGTCACGAGGGAAAATTCACCTTGTGCGAGGCTGTATGACTGGGAAGTAGAGTCTCGTCAAAGAATTTCCTGCTTCAGAGGAGACCATCAGTTCCCTGCTGCTAGACGTAGCGCAATTTCGGACTGCAGGAGCTTCTGGAAAAGAGGACCCGGGTAACACCAGGACGCCCTCTTAAAATGGGGTCCTGGGGTAATTATGATCAACTAAACACACACACACACACACACACACACACACACACACACACACACACACACACACAATCTCATGATAAAATGCAAAAAAGCCTCATTGTTGGTAAAAGTATATTTAGCATTTCTTTGCTACTTTATTAGCCCGGCTGCGTTGACCGACGCGCTCTGAAACACACCCGCTGGAAATCCGCTTTAGATAGATGATAATAATAACGGATGTTGGTTATTCGACCGGTGTTCGGATGACAATCGCGAGCGGTCACTGGAGGAAAGGGGAGGGGAGGGGGGGTTACACTTAACCGGAATCCTGTTTTGAGGGAACTTGGGCCAAGTGAAGATCCGTTGAAAGGATTCTTTAATGAGAGTGGGGAGGGCGGGGGAGGGGGAGGCGCCTTAACTCACTCACTCACCTTCCCCCCTCTCTTAATCCGGCAGGAGGCGGATGAAGAGTTGCTGATGCACGGTGTAAACTTTGGCCGAGTTGAGGGGAGAGAGAGAGAGAAAAGAGAGCAGTCAGGGGAAAATTCCGATAAGCGAAAGTACGACCGGCGAGGAGGCCGGTTGGTTGGTGGGATTCGGTTAATCGAGAGGAGAGAGTGAAGGGGACGCCGGATAAGTGAAGGCGACGCGGCGGTCAACAGGCTTGATGCGTGGGGCTTCGGTCAACAGGTGTTCGGGGTCGAGGGAGAACTACGGGTGGAGAGCAGGTGTTCTGGTCAGTGGGTGTGATGCAGCTTGAGCAGCTGTGGTGTTTGTTGCTTTGACCACGACCCCTCGTGAGCAGGAGGGGTACGACGACCTCCCTCTCCCCCCTGTGAGGGTCATGACCCCCGTTCTGAGACTACGCTCATCAAAGGGTGTTGCCAGTAATGGTGGTTGAATTTGAGGGACTGTTGTATCTTTATTATCATCATTAGCAGTAAGAATAGTAGTACCATTTATCATTATCATTATTATTATTATTATTATTATTATTATTATTATTATTATTATTATTATCATTATTATTATTATTATTATCATTATTATTATTATTATATTATCATTATTATTATTATTATTATCAATATTATTGCTGTTGTTTTGTTTGTAGTAGTAGTAGTAGTAATAGTAGTAGTAATAATAGTAGTAATAGTAATAGTAGCAGTAATAGCAGTAGTAGTAGAAGTAGTAGTAGTAGTAGTAGTAGTCGTAGTTTTATTATCATTATAATTGATTCATTTATCTGTTTACTTTTACTCTTATGACTTCCTGCTGGAGAAATGTTTGTTGCTGTGATACGATTGTGATGGCTGGGTTTTGGTCGTCTGTAGAGACATTACAGTGGTGTGGGTCGGGTCCTTGTGTTCAGTATGGGGGTCAGTCATCCCCAGGCCGCGCAAGCAACACCCCCTAGTGACGTGGGCGCGGCAGAATACCATGAGCACGCGGACATACTTGAGTATTGAGGTGGGTGGACGGATGTCGGCGAGGAGTGTGGCAAGTTACACAGGTGGGTTTGAGGGCACCATGCGTCCGGCATAGAGACACGTGCATATTGATGATGGTCGGGTCTGACAGCACTCACCTATATGGACGGGAGGGTGATGCTACGGGGGGAGTCTGTCTGGTTTATAGAGCGAGGGTGCTGAGAGCGTCATGGATGCGATACAGAAGTATACGTACATTACAGAACGAGTCAGTATACACACACACACACACACACACACACACACACACACTCACACACACACACACACACACACACACACACACACACACACACACACACACACACACACAGGAGCCTCCCATGTGAGGAAACATCAGGCCGCGAATGCCAAATCACAAGTTAGTAGGTGCACGCCATCTGGCATAGTGTCAGTGCTTTCTAATGTCATATGTTCTTCCCCCGTTGTGAAGTTATGTCATTTTTATGCACCTGGTGTCATTTTAACGATGAGGGATGAGGTGAAGGAGGGAGGAGGATGTGCTGTAATGGGAGAGTTGATAGTCGTAATGTTATGGTGCGTCACGTTGAGCCGTGTTCGGTAATGCCTGTGTTTATCAGGTGTTATGCACCTGGCTCTCTCTCTCTCTCTCTCTCTCTCTCTCTCTCTCTCTCTCTCTCTCTCTCTCTCTCTCTCTCTCTCTCTCTCTCTCTCTCTCAGAGGTACGAGGCGGAAGAGCTGGGGTTGTTGGCTCATGCACGAGAGTGTGTGTGTGTGGGGCAGAGGTGTGGTGTGGGTCGTGTGAGGCACTTTCGGTTCGTATGGCTGCCATACACAAGGGTCTTGGATCAAGCCTGTCAGTGATGGTGGGGCGAGATAGTCCAGAGTTCTCGTGTTGAATCCAACAGTCACAGAACGTCTTCTGGATGACCCTTATGGCGGCATCATTCGTTACGACATCCAGTTGTTTGAGGTACTGAATTCTTCAGGTTGGACGGGCATTGATAGCAGACCCTGATGGGGAGGATATGTAATAAATGTTGAATCAGATGTTCACACTAGATCTATCCTCCTTATCTTTTTATCTAAGGTTGTGTGTGTGTGTGTGTGTGTGTGTGTGTGTGTGTGTGTGTGTGTGTGTGTGTGTGTAGATATGTAAGATGGTGCTGGAGGCGTTCATCTTGGTCGTGAAGGGTTGCCTGTCAGTCTGTTCTCACGCCTCATCACCTATAGCTTTCATATCGTTGATCGTGAAGGATGTAGATGAGGCCTGCATTAAGCACCACACACTCTATCATTAATGAGTGTCTTGGTATTATCAGCTGAGGCGAGCAGTCCACACCAGAGTGAGGGCTCGGCAGACCGTGTGAGGAGAGAGAGAGGGGGTAGTAGGCCTTGTGTGGCACTGTTGGCTAGGTGATTCTAAGAGAGACATCGTGTGGCCGGACTGTGTTCAGTGGTTCCTCTCATCGTCACATCTTGGGTAATTCTATTCAGGACGGTGAAGGGAATGGCGCTTAGGATGACGTAGCTGTGATTAGTATTTCTGTGTTATTGCCCCGCTTCTTGACTTGGTGTCTGTACCATTTCTTTACTCCCAAGCGTGTGTATACACACACACACACACACACACACACACACACACACACACACACCAGCCTAACCCACGTACCCCAGTTAACGACCAACCTCGAGGGGAGGATGAATACCTTAGCCAGGTGTGGGCTGACGGTTTATCAGTGGTATGATACATGGGTGTGGTGAGAAGAAAGAGCTTCAGAGCGTCACATCAGTTCGAGCGAGTGGTATATAAACTTACCACAGACGAGACGAGGAGTGAGGCTGATGGTGTGCTCTGGCCAGGCTGCAGGCAACATACCATTTTCAAGACTCGCATTAAACAGCTTTGTTAGCGAGGTTGTTGAGGAGTTAAGACAGTTAGTGGGAGAACTGAGTATTGGACACTCATCCTCCTCCCACTCCCCAGTGCTGTTATATGACCCCTGGTGAGGGTAAAGTGTCTTAACTTGTTAGATATAATGGGGATTCCACAAGTCATTTCACTCCTTGGTGTGTCGGCATCTGAATCATCTTTTAACACAGACATCCACAGGTGGAAAGCTCCGGATCTTTTGCACTAGCCACAGTAGTGTAGTGGGAGCGAGTTTTCCCCCGTGCTGACGCTCGTGTGTTGGGTCCAGCCATCGCTGGGGAGCAGCGGGAGCAGCAGCAGCCTCACTCACTCGACGTCTCGTCTCATGACCTTAAAGTTACTGTGTGCCCAAGTGTTTAGACCCTCCTGGCTTAACACCCGGTATCATCCAGCCAACTAGCATCCTCCCCTCCCCCACCATAACCACTCCTTAAAAAAAAAAAAAAGAGGGGGAGTATTTATCTCTGTATTTTCGCGTCCTGTGCAGGAGTGTAATTTGTTTGAGTATTCTGTTAACCGATTCTTGCCTGCCACACAATTTCATTACGTCTGGGGAGCCTCTCTCCTGCTGGCCTCTGGCGGGAGAACCGACCTTGTGCCACTGGGGCGAGGAGGGTGAGAGTCGTGTGTCTCCCGAGCCTGAGCGTGACCGTCAGGTGACGCGGGAGGAGAGTTAGTGGCAACTTGTATATGGTCACACTTGCCTCCTAATAGCCCCGGCTGGGGCAAGGGAGGAGAGGTGGTCAACATTGCTCTCTTTTGATCCTTTTTTTTCTCTAAATACTTCAAACTTCTTGGACGGTTCTCTTCAGGTATTGATCGTCCACATTTACCGTCTTGGATTCAATCCTTCCTAATGTGGGACGGGTATAGAGCTGCAGGAACACACACACACGCACACACGGGTGCTGATCTCCACCTCGGCCACGAGTTAACGAACCTTTGTTTACTTGAGCCTGAACAGCGTTGCGAGGATAGTCATGGAGCTGGCTGGCTGTCGAAGGAGTATATACATATATATATATATATATATATATATATATATATATATATATATATATATATATATATATATATATATATATATATATATATATACATATATATATATATATATATATATATATATATATATATATATATATATATATATACACATATATTTTTTTTCTTTTCTTTTAAACTATTCGCCATTTCCCGCGTTAGCGAGGTAGCGTTAGGAACAGAGGACTGGGCCTTTTTTGGAATATCCTCACCTGGCCCCCTCCGTTCCTTCTTTTGGAAAATTAAAAAAAAAAAAAACCGAGAAGGGAGGATTTCCAGCCCCCCGCTCCCTCCCCTTTTAGTCGCCTTCTACGACACGCAGGGAATACGTGGGAAGTATTCTTAATCCTCTGTCCCCAGGGATAATTTATATATATATATATATATATATATATATATATATATATATATATATATATATATATATATATATATATGTATATATATATATATATATATATATATATATATATATATATATATATATATATATATATATATATATATATATATATATATATATTGCTGTTGTTGTTTGGTGTTTGAATTTAGTCAGAGGATAATCTCATTATTGTCTGAAAATAGTCTTACAGTTGTGTAGATGTATCTTGTGTGTCTGGTTGTATCTTGCAGATAGTTCTCCTGCAGTGTTGTTGTTGTTGTTGTCAGCATACAGCTGCATGCATGTTAGGTTGCAGTCGACTTGCTTGTAAATCTGAACGAAATCTCTTGCAGATGCCGTGTGTCGTCGTCGGATGTTTTCGCGCGTGTGTGTGTGTGTGTGTGTGTGTGTGTGTGGAGGATTAGAGAGATGTATTGTCACGACACGGGTCTATGTTAAGGTATTTGGACATCACAGATGTATTTCGACACACGTATAATGAATGTGAGTTGTGCTTTACAGATGTATTTGGACACACGTATAGTGAATGTGAGTTGTGCTTTACAAATGTATTTCGACACACTTATTGTGAATGTGAGTTGTGCTTTCGACACGCTTATTGTGAATGTGAGTTGTGCTTTACAGATGTATTTGGACACACGTATGCTGAATGTGAGTTGTGCTTTACAGATGTATTTGGACACACGTATAGTGAATGTGAGTTGTGCTCGAGTCACGTCTCTTACTTAAACACAGTGATACACTTGGATACAATATATTCGGTAATCATCATAAGTTAGATATCCCCCAACTCTCAGACAAAACACTTCACCGTTAGTGTTATGAGAAGTATAAAGTTAATCAGACGGTGAGAGAACAGTGAAGACGAGTTTTCAGTGATGAATTGGTAAAGTAATGTACAGACGTGATGGCACACACGGATGACAAGACACCGATACAGAAAGGTGGTTTTGAGCAATGGAGATGGATAAGTCCGTAGAGTGATTTGAAATAAGATCGTTACTTGGTCTACAGCGTGATCAGGTACAGTGGTCTGGAAGGGGAGAGGATGGAGTTGCTTGGTGTGTGTGGTGGGACTGGAGGGGTTCCCCTATGCGGCGTGGACACTGGTGCTGCAGTCGTGGCAGTGCCTGGCGTGGCAGAGCCAGATAACAGACGACTGAATGGTCCGTGACCGCTGTATACATGGGAAAGACAGATAACAGAAAACCTGAAGGTCTATGACCGTTATATTACGTGGGAGTACATGGGAAAGACAGATAACAGAAAACCTGATGGTCTATGACCGTTGCATTACGTGGGAGTACATAGGAAAGCCAGATAACAGATGATCTGATGGTTTATTACCGTTATATTACGTGGGAGTACATGGGAAAGCCAGATAACAGAAAACCTGATGGTCTTTGATCGTTGTATTACGTGGGAGTACATGGGAAAGACAGATAACAGAAAACCTGATGGTCTATGACCATTGTATTATGTGGGAGTACATAGGAAAGCCAGATAACAGAAGACCTGGTAGTCTTTGACTGTCTTATATGTGGGAGTACAAGGGAAAGCCAGATAACAGAAAATTTTGCCCCCAATGTGAGGACATCTCATCGTTTGAATACCCTGGAAATGTGGGCGAGGTGCTAAAGATGTGGGATTCGTTTCAAGCATTTACCCTTGGCTCGTCACATGCTTCAGTCTTGGTGGCGCCGTCCCATAAGGGAATGGCAGTAAATCAGGTGTGATGAACTAGTGGGTAATATATATGCATCCAGGGGTGAAGCAAGCGGCTTGTATAGAGCCTACTGCACCAACCAACCAACCAAGTGGGGTGTCCCTGCTCTCTGCTGACCCAGCAGGCTAGGGTGGAGAGAGAGAGAGAGAGAGAGAGATCACCAGGTCAGTGTCTCCTCCATGCTCGGGTTGTGACGTGGTTTCGGTAACTCGTAATCGCCCGTGTGTCGAGAGTAATGGAACCATCGTTATCACTCGAGACTATACCGGTTGTGCGTGGACGACACGACCTGTCGTCTGTCGCAGCCCACGGGTGGGTTGTGACGCCCCGTGCACTGACGGGAGCGTGGTGGGGTTCACCAGCCGTTCAGGACCAGGGGCGCAATCTCGTGTCGTATCATCGAGAGCTGATAAACTGACTCGTTGATATGAACTGGTAGAGATGATGTACATACATGGGAAGCGAAGGACCCAGTGTTGATCTTCGAGCCGCCTCACACTTAGCCACTTTGACGAGTATTCGTGTCTACCTTGAGGGAGACCAACTGTGTCTGGTCTCTTGGAGCAGCTGTGATAGCTAGCGCCCCACGTGCACCGGCGTATCCAGTCACAGGTAGCGGCTTGGAAGGCCTTTTCCAGAGGATCAGAAACCTGGAAAGATCCTCCTTTTTTTTTTGGTCATGTAAAGCCTCGTAGATGTAAGTAAACATACCTAAGATGTGCGTTTTTTTTTTTTTTCTTCTTCTTCTTTCGCCAGATCCAGACCAGCGTTTGGTTTCGCCCGTCGTTGCTCACACTTTACGACGTGTGTCGGACGTGTTACGTCAAGAAGTGTGGCGAGGATGGAGGAGCCAGTGTGCTGAATGCCACACTCTGTCTTGCTGCAGATGAAGTACTTGGGTCACGTTCATCTGCACGCGAGATAAAAAGATCTTGTCTGTGGCTACAAGCGGGGCAGTGTAAAGTCGTGGTAGGTGCCAGGGAGCCTGCTGCCTCCTGCTGTAGGCGGGTGCTGCTCCTGCTCCTCCTCCTCCTCCTACTGCTGACTCTGATAGACCTTATAACAGTGGGTTTGCCTCCTCCTCCTCCCCCGACCCAACCCAGGCACCGTGTGCGCCCCCTGTGGTTCCCGCTCGACCACGCTCTCGGGGAAAATGTTTCACACATTACACATTCGGAATTTTGAAAGATTAAACTTTTCCATCCATCTAAAACCGTAGAGTGTTGTGTGTGTGTGTGTGTGTGTGTGTGTGTGTGTGTGTGTGTGTGTGTGTCTGTGTGTGTGTGTGTTGGGGGTTGGCGGGGGTGTTGGCATGCAAGTGAAGGCTAGTCAACCTTGTGCCAAGCTGAGCTCGTTAGTGAAGCCTGTTTTGGCTGCACCAACATATCTTTACTCTGTAATGCTCACACACACACACACACACAC